>NC_036651.1:5301366-5351524 GCF_002806865.2 Cucurbita pepo subsp. pepo | reverse complement strand
TTATTCAATTTCGTTAATCTATTCTTACTTCCAAATCTTCCCTTTTTATTTTTATTATTATTTTTCCTTTCAGTTAACCGTGTTCTGTATTTCTATCTCTATCTCATTTTTTTTCTTCTTATTTCCTTATATTTTTTTCCTATAATTCATATAAAAGTACAACCTAAATCATTGCAACAATTCAGTAGATCTAAATCATTGCACTTATATTCTTTTCCTATAATTCATATGAAAGTACAACCTAAATCATTGCAACAATTCAGTAGATCTAAATCATTGCAACAAAGTAGATCTAAAATATAATTGGTTTTGATTTCCTAAACTCATAGAATTCTTTTCATTTAATCTCTAATATAAAACTAAATAATTGTAACCAAACTAATACTATTTAATAAAATACAAGGAAGATTTAATATACTAACCTCTTCAAATGACATATCTCCTCCGGCGTAGCTACTCTGCTTAAACCTTTTGTTTTCTTTTTCTATTTATTTTTGTAGGAAGGAAGAATTCTGGGTAAATCTGCATTGTTTTTACACAAAAGAGATTCGTGATTTGTTGCCAGATTTATTTTTAGGGAAGGAGTGGTGAGAGATTGAAGAAAGGAGGAGGGATCGGTTACCATATGTTTTTCTTCTTTTAATTTTTATTTATTATTTTATTATTTTAACTATATATTTTTTTAAATTATTTTTATTTGTTTATTTCTTTATTTATTTTTGGGCTATTACACATAGCCTTTAACTTAAAACACAGCCATGGACTTACATGTTTCGAAAACATCTTTAAAATGACACAACAAAAGACTCGAAATAAAATAAATAAGCGTTTAAGTTTAAAACATCCTGTTCTATCCTAAGTCTAAGAAAATAAATGCCACTATCCTATGCATGTGCCATGATCTAGAGTTGCGATGCCGTCGTCAGCCGTACAGGGATGCCTTGCCTTAACTTGAAAAATGTAGTAGCACATTGCTTGAGTATTTAAAGAAATACTCAGTAAGTGACCCCACTATTGGGGTTAAATGCAACAATCACATGCAATTAAATGATGGGACCTATCTTTCGTTTCGTTTTGTTTCGTTTCGTTTCATTTCGTTTCATTTCGTTTCGTTTTCCCTACAGTGTAATCCTAACAGGTAATCGTGGACGTGTACCATATACTCTACACACAGCCCATACGTGCGAGTATGGACTCACCAGCTAGTTCGCACAACGCTGGGCCACTGTCCCTAGCCGGTGGGCATGCTCTGGGGCCTATCGGGACCCGTTAAAACTAAAACCGTCACGGCAGCGCTATGCAGGGCATAACGATCGTTGTCCTGCCATTTGGATGTACGCGTCCGTACCCTCGTGATGGGATAGGGGTATCCCCCCAAATGCATGATCACACAATATGCATGAGGTCCCACTAGTCCTACAGTCATCATTTAATGAACATAACCCCGTGTCACGTTTTCATGCTTACATGTCATTCTCATTCTCATTTCTTTACATATCATACATATTCCTAGCGGGGTTATGTTTCATGCAATTTACCGTATTTCATGTCATACAATTCATGCAGTTACATTCAAATATTCATACAAACAAGCCATAATCGTTCAAGGACCACACATCGTTACATGCATTACACATCACATCAGACTAAAAGCATACATTCACGTTCACATAACTACGTACTTAAGCACAATAATCTAGCATACAATGCATCATATCATAAACAAGTCATAACGTAAACACTTCATAGTCATATCGTTCTCTAACTTACCATAGCCTTAACGTTCTTATACCTATCACAGATATATCATTACGTAACGTACCTTAGTCATATCATCACTAGAACGTATTCTAACGCCATCGTTCTATCAATCTATCACAAACCTATCCCTTTCTTACCCATAGCTTTACCCGATTTAACCATCTACTATATATAGCTATTTACCATATAGCTTTACCAAATATAGCTTTACCGGATATAACCGTTGACCAAGCTATAAATTAGCAGCAGGCTCCATAACCTAACAGCTGCATGCTACCTAGTCTTTCAAAGTTTGTCGTGGTGGTTCTCTAGGTCCTTAGGACGACATGACAGCCTAGCCATGGACTCTTAACTCCAGCTTTCTCTGGTTGGACTTCTTGAGCCTTTTCTCTACTTTGAGTGCATTGGGTTTGGTCCCGCTGATCGTCGCTCATGATTCTGTAGTTATTACCATGGACTAACTATTACCTGCTTTTATGCTCTACCAAAAAAATCACACATTCGCACACCGAGAGATAATTTATACCAAGGCAAACAAGTAGTCGTACATGCTAAACAGGGTGATAACATTCATCAAATATTTGGAGCATAAATAAATAAACAAGTTTTCATCTTTCTCATATAAATAAACCACGAAAAATAGAAGTAAACATTCCTCAATACATCACAGGAGCAGATTTAAAGTATCTAAATCATGTGTGGCTACGCTCGTGTCTATCTAGTAAATTTATCTCAGGACACACAATATCTAGACTCCTGAGACTCCTGAGGTCGCCTGTAATATCATGCATGCATTTCCAAAGTGATCCATAAAAAGTATATCTTAACCTAGAATTCTTATGGTAACTTACTAGGCTAGAATTCTTATGGTAACTTACTAGGTTGACACGTGCTTCTCGAGAGTTTAACTACTAGTGGGAGACCCAAAATTATCTGACACTTTACTGGAGGAACCTAATTTCCAAAAAAAAAAAAANAAAGAAAGAAAGAAAGAAAGAAAGAATAGGGTTAGTGTGTAAATGGGGACAAAAAAATAGGTAAATGAAAGTCAAACCAAGAACTCACGCGCGACCCACATGCGGTCAATTTCAGTGTTCATTTCCTAGTGGCCGTGAGGTTTGCCTTCGAATTTCCAAGTGACGACATGTAACGACTCGAAATTTTCTACTTAATTTAAGGTCGCTACTATATACGTACCGTAAACATTGAATGCGGAAGACTTCATTTAAATTTCATAAAACATATCCTTTATCTTAAAACACAGTCATGGACTTACGTGTTTCGAAAACATCTTTAAAACGACACAACAAACGACTAAATAAAATAAATAAGAGTTTAGTTTAAAACATCCTATTCTAGCCTAAGTCTAAGAAAATAAATACCACTATCCTATGCATGTGCCATGGCCTCGAGTTGCGATGTCGTCGTCAGCCGTACAAGAATGTCTTGCCTTAACCTCAAAAATGTAGTAGCACATGGCTTGAGTATTTAAAGAAATACTCAGTAAGTGACCCCACTATTGGGGTTAAATGCAACAATCACATGCAATGAGATGATGGGACCTATCTTTCATTCCGTTTTCCCTACTGTGCTATCCTAACGGGTAATTTTGGACATGTACCATATACTCTACACACAGCCCATACGTGCGAGTATGGGTTCACCAGCTAGTTCGCACACCGCTGGGCCACGTTCCTTATCCGGTGGGCATATTTTGGGAGCCCCTTAGGCCGGACACCCGCTAGAACTAGTAACCGTCACGGCAGCGCTATGCAAAGCATAACGATCGTTGTCCTGCCATTGGATGTACGCGTCTGTACCCTCATATGGGATAGGGGTATCCCCCCAAATGCATGAGCACATATAATGCATGAAGTCCCAAAACTTTTCCATTTTCATTATTCTTTAATACAACCCCGCTAGCATTATTTACATATCATATCATTTTTCATATCGTTTCAGATATCGTTTATCAATCATGTCATATCGTTTCTCATTCTTCAGTTCTCAAATCATACATAATTCTAACGGGGTTATATTTCATGTCATTTATCATAATTTCATGTCATTCATATCATGTTGTATACACACAATTTAAGAGACCTAACATAACGTTCTATGCTTTTAACATAACATTTCATCATATACACATCATACCTACATATTGCATCACAATGTATCATATCATAAACGAGTCATAACGTAAACACTTCATAGTCATATCGTTCTCTAACTTATCATAGCCTTAACGTTCTTATACCTATCACAGACATAACATTACGCGAATGTACCTTAGTCATCTCATCACAAGAACTTAACCTAACGCTAACATTCTATCAATCCTAATGCTATCGTTCTATCAATCTATCACAAACCTATCCCTTTCTACTCGTAACCTAGCCGTATTCTTCCATCAATCTCTCTTACCCATATCACTCCAGTATGTAACTTAACCTTAACGTTTCATGAATGTATTTTACTCCTATCGTTACATTTCGTTTTGTGCATCCTTCTTGTATCCTATCTCAAACATATCCTTGAACACATCGTACCGTAATTATTATCATACAATTCACATATTATAACATATACATAACATATATGAAGCATATCGATCCACAGACAATTCACACATATCAATATATATGACACGTGCAGAACCACAGGGCACATGTCAACATCAAATATAACCATGCCGATAGTAAGGTCACTTACCTGGTTAGCTTAAGTCGTTGTCACCAATATATCCTTAAAGAAAGTGGTAGTATGGTTTCTGGGTCGGGTCAGGTCAGGTCTAAATAGCGTATACCACAAACTGCAAGACGCATTGCTCCAATCGACTACCGACATGTGTCACCCCACCATTCGCATGCGTTCTCCTCCCCTTCAGTAGTTGCATGTCACCTCGTTGCNTTTTTTTTTTTTTTTTTTTTTTTCAGAATCCCATTAGAGTTCATTCCAACCTATTTTCTTTGTAATTTCAAATTTCTTGTATAGTTCTATGGAAGCTCTTTATGTCGGACACCCATTAAAAGTAGTAGCCGTCACAGCAGCATTATGTTAAGTATAATGATAGTTTTCCTGCTTGGTCATCACAGCATTATGATAACCATAATGATCATTTTTCTGCCTCGTAACGTACGTATCCGTACTATCGTAAAGGGGTATCCCCCGATGCATGAGCACATAATAATGCATGAGGTCCCAAAATTTTTTCCATTTTCATTATCATTTAATACAACCCCGCTAGCATTTTGTACATATCATATCGTTTTTCATATCATTTCACATATCGTTTATCATATCTTTCATGCATACGTAGGGGTTGTATTTCATGCTAGTTCGTTGTTTTGTATGTCAATCATATCATTGAAATTACATAAATATATCATATCATAACATTCCATGCTTCCAGACATAAAAAGTTTCATCATATATATTTCATATCATAACATATCGCATCATAAAATACCATATCATAAACATGTCAATTTAGCACATATCCATACCATAACATATTTCATATCATATCACAATAAATATATATATATATACATATATATATATATATATATCCGTCATTCACATGTCATATCATAATTATATCATATCGTAAATACTTCGTGGTCATATTGTTCCCTAACTTATCATAGTCTTAACATTCTTATTCCTATCACAGTCATATTGTTACATAAACGTACCTTAGTCGTATCGTTACAGGAACGTATCCTAACCCTATCGTTCTATCAATCTATCATAATTCTATCCCTTTCTACCATAACTTAACCATGTACTTTTATCAATTGATCGTGACCATATCGTTTTTATCAATCTCTCATATCCATAGCACTTCAATACGTAATGATATGAACTACGACCAAGGAATTTCCATACCTCAAGGTCCAATTACAAGGACGAGAGCCAAGAAGCTACAACAAACCTTATACAGTTATATTCAAGCTATGGTGAGCTCATCAAAGGAAATTCTAGAAGACGTTGGAGACCTCCCTTATATGTTGTGCAAAGTTGAGGTTCAAGAAAGAGATGAATTAAATGCACTTTAAGTTGCATTTAATGAACTCCGCTGAATTTATGAAACTAGTACAAGGATGACTAATAAGCACATTTTATTAATTGCATTATAATTAACTATTTGTTTGTGATATTTAAACTAGTTTTAAATATAGAAATTAAGGTTATATTGTAACCACATAGATTATTATATTCCACCATTAACTAGCCATTTTAATAGGGAGGTTAGGGGTATTTCTCATCTACTAGCCCATTTAATTTGGGAGTTATGTATGACATAAGCTAAGGTGGTAAATGAAAGTCTTCTTTTCTTTGATCAGATATCAGATTTTGGAATTAAAAATAGAATTTCTATTGTAGAGCTAAACTTTCTTTGCAAATTCTTGTGTTTAGAACTTGCCTGTAGAGTCATTCAAGTGGTATTGATCAAACCTCTTGTAGAGTGATTCTGTAATACCCGTCAGTCCAAAGGAGGTATGACTAAATAAATAAATAAATAAATAATAATAATAATAATAATAATAATAATAATAAAATAATAAAAAAATAAGAGAAAAGAAGGAAATGACAGGGGGAGTCGGTCAGTCACACCCAACACCCCATCCCTCATCTGAAACCCGCGAGAATGGAAAGGGTGAGAGAGGGCTTAAGGTGGGTGGCCGTTTGTCGAAAGGAGAAGGCGCCGCCGGAGGTAGGAGACTGAAACCCAACCCACGCTCGCTGGGGACACTTGAGCTTTAGATCCACAGGTGTTCGGCGGCCGACTTCGGATGGATACAAACCGAGGAGGGAAGTCGAACGAAGGAAGAACGCCAAGGTATGTTCATGGGTTTTTGAGAGCTTCTACCGTTAGATTCATCCCCTAACCTTCAGGGGATTGACCCGGTTTCAGTTGTTATGTGTTTGCGGGAGGACGACCTACGAGATTTGAGGATGATCGTGGGCGTCAGAAGCGAATCAGAGGATGAGGCGATGACGAGCATGCAGAGGTGAGTGAGAGAAAGGGGGGCCGGGGGAAAACGATGGTTCCACGTCTTGTGCGGGCGTCCGCCTCACCGCCTCGCGTCGCCTGTTAGATAAAACCTGAGTTTTTCATTTTTTCTTATTTAGATTCACACGATTTCAGAATACCTCCGTTTGACCATTTGACAAACACGCTCGAATGGATCACCAAACTTCAATTTTTGTAGGGAGTGTCACATATTTAGTTAGCCACTCTCTAGCCATTTTTAGGATAATTTATATTTAAATAGGATAATTTATATTTAATAGCTCAATGGTTAGAGTGTCGACCTAACAACACACAAGTCTCAGATTCGAGTAGAAGAAAATGCAAAGTGCGAAAATAAGCACATCGTGGGGTCCATCCTAAGTAGGCTCGCTCACTCCTCCACGCCGCCGTGATGACGGGCGTCGAGGTGTCGTTGAGCGAGTGATCAGGGAGACAACGACCAACGTTGTTCAGTATTCGATATTGACAAGGTCCAACTATAACGAGTGGACCTTGTTGATGCGCGTCAACCTACAGGCGCAAGGGTTATGGCACGCTGTCGAGCCAGAGGAAGGAGAAACGATTGAGTATCCTCCAGAGATGCTGCAGGTCCGATCACCTCGAGCAAGTCGCGATTTCAATCGAGACATTGCTTGACATGAACGAAAAGAGGCGGATCAAAAGAAGGAGGAGTCGGCTGATGACAGGCCATCGAGACATTGCTTGACATGAACGAAAAGAGGCGGATCAAAAGAAGGAGGAGTCGGCTGATGACAGGCCAATCCAGTGCTCGTACTGTGGGAAGAGAGGTCACCTGAGCAAGAATTGCTGGAGCAAGCTCAGGAACAAGGAAACGGCCGAGAAGGCCCATGTGGCTCAATCCGAGGAGGATGAGCCGACCCTTTTCATGGTGACTGCATCAGTCCTACCTGACGTCGTACCCGAGGAAGAGCTCCCAAAATCCATAGAGGTAATCGACGACGGCATAACTGCTCCGGTGAGTGTCGAACCCGAGGAAGAGTTCCAATTGTGCATAACAAAGGCACCGGCTGGGGAGCCAATTCAACTGAAGGAGGAGCGAATGTTCGCTCAAATCAGTGAAAGAGGTGAGCAGCAAGAGCACCGGCGATGGGTCCTCGACACGGGGGCAACAAACCATATGATCGGGGCCAAGTCTGCGTTCTCCGAGCTTGACTCGAGGATACGAGGGACGGTGAAATTCGGCGACGGCCCCGTTGTCGAGATCGAAGGGCACGACACCATCCTGTTCGTCGGCAAGGGAGGCAATCATCACAAGCTGACCGACGTCTACTTCATCCCGAGACTCAAGACTAATATTGTAAGCCTGGGTCAACTCGATAAGGCCGGCTGCCACATTTCCATCAAGCGCGGGCTACTTAGGATCGGCGATGATCGACGACGGTTGCTCACGCAAGTTCGGTGCACGACAAACTGCCTTTACATCCTAAAGCTAGAGATAGAGCAACCAGTCAACTTCTCGGCCAGGTACCGGAAGATGGAAGACCTATTAGGAAGAGGTGAACCACCTGGACTGGCGGCGCGCCAACTCGAAGAAGAGGCGGCCGAACAAGACGTGGAGTCTGGAGGACATGCCGCCAGGGACACCGAGCAACCGGTCAACCTCTCGGCCAGGTACCAAAAGATGGAAGACCTATTAGGAAGAGGTGAACCACCTGGACTGACGGCGCGCCAACTCGAAGAGGAGGCGGCAGAACAAGACGTGGAGTCTGGAGAACATGCCGCCAGGGACACCGAACAACCAGTCAACCTCTCGGCCAGGTACCGGAAGATGGAAGACCTATTAGGAAGAGGTGAACCACCTGGACTGACGGCGCGCCAACTCGAAGAGGAGGCGGCAGAACAAGACGTGGAGTCTGGAGAACATGCCGCTAGGGACACCGAACAACCAGTCAACCTCTCGGCCAGGTACCGAAAAAAGATGGAAGACCTATTAGGAAGAGGTGAACCACCTGGACTGACGGCGCGCCAACTCGAAGAGGAGGCGGCAGAACAAGACGTGGAGTCTGGAGAACATGCCGCTAGGGACACCGAACAACCAGTCAACCTCTCGGCCAGGTACCGGAAGATGGAAGACCTATTAGGAAGATGTGAACCACCTGGACTGACGGCGCACCAACTCGAAGAAGAGGCGGCCGAACAAGACGTGGAGTCTAGAGGACATGCCGCCAGGGACACTGAGCCATAGACCTATTAGGAAGAGGTGAACCACCTGGACTGACGGCGCGCCAACTCGAAGAGGAGGCGGTAGAACAAGACGTGGAGTCTGGAGAACATGCCGCCAGGGACACCGAACAACCAGTCAACCTCTCGGCCAGGTACCGGAAGATGGAAGACCTATTAGGAAGATGTGAACCACCTGAACTGACGGCGCGCCAACTCGAAGAAGAGGCGGCCGAACAAGACGTGGAGTCTAGAGGACATGCCGCCAGGGACACCGAGCCATAGGGCTCAAATCGGAGTTCAAACAAAATAAGGTAGATATACCAGGTTTTAGGAGGAGATTGTTAGATAAAACTTGAGTTTTTCATTTTTTCTTATTTAGATTCACACGATTTTAGAATACCTCCGTTTGACCATTTGACAAACACGTCGAATGGATCACCAAACTTTTAGAAGGCAATTTTATAGGGAGTGGCACAGATTTAGTTAGCCACTCCCCAGCCATTTTTAGGATAATTTATATTTAAATAGGAAATCTGTTTAGAATGTTAAATAACCTGATTTTAAGCGCAGTCAAAATTTCAGCTTCTCTCTCTTTCTTATTTTTACGCATTTTATTTTTTCTTCCAACAACCTCTTGTCGAAGATTTCCTCTCACCGATAAGAAGGGATTTCCCTGGCTGATTATCGAAATCCAACATGGCCCAGCGGGGGCGTCCGCCTTGCGTGGCCAGCGGAGGCGTCTGCCTGGCGTGGCCCAGCGCAGGCCTGCATGCGGCCAATGCAGGCGCGTGCGTCTCGCCTTGCCCACCACGGGCGTGCAAATCGGGGAGTAGCCAACCCGACCCAAGCAGAGGTCTAGTCGACCCGACCCAAGTAAAGGTCCAGCTGACCCGACCCAACTTAATTGGGTCGGTTTGGCCCTTTTGATTTAACTCACCCGCTTTAACTCCAATCTTGACGTTGTTCTCATGGTATTCTCCATTTTTGCACCAATGTAGGAATTATCCGAGGAGTTTGGCAAGTTTTGGACTAAAGACGCAAATCCGAACATAAAGTGTCACGCTTTCAGGTAGGTGGCACCTCGGAACCTTGGATCTAGCTACGCTCGTAGTATGCATGAAAGTATGATATAAGAAGTATGTTTTAGAAGTTTGAGCATAGAATGAGATGAGATGACACATGTTGATTGTGGTTATGTATGTTGCTGAAACGTTACCGAAACGCGTATGCACTACCTTATGAACTGAGATTCATGATTAGCTTTTCATGATGAGATCATTATATTATGCCTCCGTCACATATGTTGCAGTATTAGCGGTTACCCGGGGACGTTTAGGGGTTCGCCAACTAACCCCTAACCGTAAACCTGACTCAATTGTCAGGGGTCCGCGTAACCATAGAACTGGCCATTTGATTGTTGATGGTACCTTGTGGGGACTTATAGGAAGTTTGCCAGTTAGTTTCCTTTAAGTGAACCTGTCACGGTGAGACAGGGGTCCACTTTGGTACATTAGAGTTGGTCGAGGATTACTGTTCATGTATATGATATTAGCGGTTATCCGGGGGTGTTTAGGGGTTCGCCAACTAACCCCTAATCGTAAACCAAACTCGATTGCCAGGGGTCCATGTGACCATAGAACTGGCCATTTTATTGTTGATGGTACCTTGTGGGGACTTATAGGAAGTTTGCCAGTTAGTTTTCTTTAAGTGAACCTATCACGAGAGACAGGGGTCCACGTTGGTACATTAGAGTTGGTCGAGGATTACTGTTCATGTATATGATATTAGCGGTTATCCGGGGACGATTAGGGGTTCGCCAACTAACCTCTAACCGTAAACCTGACTCGATTGTCAGGGGTCAGCGTAACCATAGAACTGGCCATATGATTGTTGATGGTACCTTGTGGGGACTTATAGGAAGTTTGCCAGTTAGTTTCCTTTAAGTGAACCTGTCGAGACAAGGGTCCATGTTGGTACATTAGAGTTGGTCGAGGATTACTGTTCATGCATAGGATATTTAGCGGTTATCCAGGGACGATTAGGGGTTCACCAACTAACCTCTAATTGTAAACCTGACTCGATCGTCAGGGGTCCGCGTAACTATAGAATTTGCCATTTTATTGTTGATGGTACCTTGTAGGGACTTATAGGGAGTTTGCTAGTTAGTTTCCTTTAAGTGAACCTGTCACGAGTGGCAGGGGTCTATAGTGGTACACTTGAGAGTTGGTTGAGTCTTAGAATGCATGAACTTTGAACACCGAGGTCGCGCCTCGAGTGCTTGAGATATGATGATGGTGATCAGAGTGGCTAGCAAAAGCGACTAACTAGGAGACCTAGAGGACCTAAGAATATTCCGAGGGCTGGAGGTCCAGATAGGACCGTGAACCAAGAGAGTGGAATGAAAAATCTTAGGGTGTAACCTAGGAAGAAGCCTATACGGGGGAATGAATCCCGATGGGAGAATAAGATACCGAACGTGGGGAACAAGATTAATAAGACTTAAGAACGAAATATGAACTACCAGCAAGCTGCTTACTGAGTATATTTTATATACTCATCCCTGCTACTCCAACTTTCTTTTCAGGTGGAAATTGATGTAGCGGTCTGTTGGGTTTTATGTCCTAAAACTCATAGTTTGTAAACAAAGATATATTCTATTTTCAATAAAGTTATTATTGTTGTTTATTCAGAAAAAATTGTTATTGAATAAAGTGAACTTTACGATCATTAATCTAAATCCAATAAACTAAGAACACTCTGGCTATAGTATGACTACTTGAACTATATGTAGAGACATAAGAGTGGATCAAGTTCAAGTATATAGTCAAAATGATCTATAGTATAAGGATAAGGCTGAGTACCTTATTCTGGGGACACTATGGATGCGGCCCACTTTTGTATATGATATAAACAATGCGATCACTAAATTGTGCATGTGGAGACATGTGAGTGGGGGCGTCCTATGCAATGAGTATTGCATAAGATCGGACCATGAAGAAAACCACTCTCACTTTATAAAGTCGTTTACTGTTGAGACTGATTTTCTTTTCATTCGATAACCTAGGTAACTCGGTTTTAATCCTGAGCTAACCATGAACTCCTGTTTATTCGGAATTATCCTTAGATTTGCATGGGTGAGAGTGGCTCTAGTTCGCCGACTCAACAGGCCTCCCATTTCAGGGGTAAGACTGGGTGAATGGCTGGGGACGTGGGGTGCAAGACGGAATTCACTCCTACCCACTTTTAGGGATAGAAGAAAGGTAGTTCCCTTAAGCACTGACTCCAGGTCTTGAACAAGGGGCCCCACCCTCTCATTGGCCTGAGAGGGATTCGGTTTACTGGTTGGACCACAAACCAATTGTTTATTAGAGGATCAGTGAGACATAAGGAACAAGAAGTAACTTCAGGGGTAAAACGGTAAATTGACCCAGCTCTAGTTACGAACAACCTGTGAAGGATCGACTTACTAATCATGGTTATATCAGATGGACAGAAATATATCTATAGTGAGGGGAGTGCAACTACTAGGCTATAGTGGAGTGTCCTAGTAGTTAACGAATGTTGGTTAACCAGGTTAATGAGTTTAATCGGTTAATCTTGAATCGTTGGAGCCCATGATCTATAGGTCCATTAGGTCCCTCTGCTAGCTCATATCGGACTAAACCATAGAACAGTGTGACGAGTGAGTTCGAAGTGTTCGAATTCAAATTAGGGAATATGCGTTACATATATACGATATATTTAACCGCAATTTTATTTTATTTACGAAATAAACGAAAAGAGAGAATCTGAGATATTTAAATAAGATTTAAATATCTTAATCAATTATGTGTCGGAATTGACTGGGATTGGCATTTGAATTAATATTAAATATTAATTAAATAGTTTAATTAATTATTTAATGTTACTTTAATTTGAAATTCATTATTCAAATTAATTGTTGAATTAAAATGAAGAAAGTCAAAATGTTGACTTTCATCTAATTAAAATGAAGAAAGTCAAAATGTTGACTTTCATCTAATGGAAAAATCATGTTAGTGGAATTTTGAGGTGTCAAAATTTGGTTTAACCAAACTTGCATGTTTGCCAAATAAACCCCACAAGTTTGAGTGGAATTTTGAGTGTCAAAATTTGGTTAACTCAAACATGCATGCTTGCCACATAATCTCAAACATTTGAGTGGAATTTTAAGTGTCAAGATTTGGTGATCTCAAGTTTGCATGAACATGCAAACTTGACTCTTTAAATAGAGTGATCATGATACTTGGAAGGTATTCTTCATCTTGATGAAAAACCTCTCACAAGCACTCTCTTTCACGTATACAAAATCCCTCCCAAGTTTAGTCACTCACCGGATTCCACAATCCCGTTCTAAGGCCGGAGAATAGTGGAGAAGACACTAGTGGTGGTTCGAAATCGGTTCGTGAGGCAAAAGGAGTTTGAACTACAAAAGGTTAGTATTTAAACTCATTAAGTTTTAATACTTATGAACATGCTAGTCATTTACAATAATTGATGTTCTAAAAGTGCCTAAGATCCAAATTGCTTCCGCATGTGTTATATTAACACCATCAATTGGTATCAGAGCAAGTTTTAGGCACTTTATTTACATTAATTTGATCATGGTGGGTACCATTTCATGCATGAAATTTGTGGTTGCTAAAGTGGATGGTTTTGGTTTTGGCATTTTTTTTTTATGCTTCCATTTGATACAATTATTGTAATAAGCCTAAGGTGTATGGGCTTTAATAAATGAAGAAAGGTCTGTAATTTTTATAAAGTCATTAGAGTCCACTTTAGGTTGTAATTGATCGAAAATGGAAGAGATAAGCAAGCTGAACCGAAGAGGATGGAAGAGGCGGTTCGGGTGTTTTTTCTGTCGTTGGGGACCGATTGAACGTTTTTAAGGGTTGGTTGGTCCAGTTCGTGATCGTCGGGAGCGGCTCAAGTTATTTTTAGTTATTAATGTAATAATTTAGTTAATTGCTTGCTTTAAAATGCCAAAACCAACCCACTTTAGTGTGTTTAATTAATTATGCATTATGAATGTATGTTTTAATTAAATAGAAAATGTATATGCATAAAGTATGTCATATAGATTTAAAATCCCACCATAGGCTAAGCATGTTTCATGCATTCCAAGTATGTTATAAGTGTTATAATGTATAGTATGCATGTCTTAGGGTTCCATGAGTGATAGATATAAATTGTTATATTATTGCATGGAATGGATGATTATATAAATTGTTATATAAAGCATGTTATAGGTTATTTTCAACGTCATAAAATGAGGTAGACGTTAAAATCTATAATAAAGATAACAGCATGCTCACTAAGGGTTAAGAACCGAGCACGATCAATTTTAACAGTTAAAAGGGGTCGATGTCTTATAAAATTGCGGTTACGAGAAAGCTCACCTGGCACGATCTTGTCTAAGGCTGAAGGTACTTAAGTTGACGGTTTACGGAACACCTACTACCTGGAGATCGGACCAGTACTTGAGCTTAGTTAGCCGAGTTTTATGAGCATGCTTAAGTGATTTAAGATTTAGAAAAATCACCTAGACTTAAGTTATATTTAATTAGCCGGAATATACTTAAGTAATGAGTATACCCAACCATATAAAATACTTAGTGGGAGGAAAATGGTGTATAAGATACATCGTTTTCTCTTCACGCTCTCTGTAAAATTCACACAGTGAGATTCATGCTCGGCCTCGTGTCGCCCTGGGAGCGTCCTCCATTCGGAAGGTATTTGCATGAGTCAATAACAAGGGGAATTGAGAAAGTATTTATAGTAAGTGGGAGAAGGAAGTCAACACGTCCTATGGTCTCCACCACTAGGTTGCACCGTGAGATTCCCATGTTCCGCCTGCATGTTGCCCTAGAGCAACTACCCATTCGGAGGGTCGTAACATGGGAGTCGGAACAACGCAAACTCCAGAAATGGATAGGATTTCTTAGGTCCATTCCCAACTTTGGCCTTTTCATTCGATAGCGTTGTTGGGGCCGATTTCTGAGGTCTGAAATTGGTGGGTCACACTTGCGAAGAATTACTAAGAGTTAGTATATTCTTGACCAAAATAGCGATAACTAAAACACTATAGGAACAAGAGTTATTCTGGGATTAGTGTTTAAGTCAAGAATGTCTTGGTTTAGTGAATGAGTGATTGACTGCCCCTCGGTAGCAGTTGCTCTAACTCACTAAAGTATCGTTGCAAATTAATAATGATTTGGGTACATTATTACATTTGCTAAAACTGATTGGATTAAACAGGATTAAGTCAAAATCACTAATAGAATTTTCTTTATATCACAGCATGACAAACTCAATAGTACAATTACTCGCTTCTGAGAAATTAAACGGCGACAACTACACAACTTGGAAATCAAACCTAAACACAATACTGGTCATTGATGATTTAAAGTTTGTTTTAACTGAGGAGTGTCCTCCAAACCCAAACTCAAATGCAAACCGAACAGCTCGGGATGCATATGACAGATGGATAAAGGCAAATGACAAAGCCCGAGTGTACATTCTAGCCAGCATATCTGATGTTTTGGCTAAGAAACACGATGTTATGGGTACTGCTAAAGAGATTATGGAATCTCTAAAAGGGATGTTTGGACAACCGTCCTTCTCCCTTAGACATGAAGCCATAAAATACATTTACAACTGCCGTATGAAAGAAGGGACCTCAGTTAGAGAACATGTCCTGGACATGATGGTCCATTTCAATGTGGCAGAAGAAAATGAAGCTGTCATTGATGAGAAGAGTCAAGTCAGTTTTATCATGATGTCTCTTCCGAAGAGCTTCTTCCAGTTCCGCACCAATGTGGTTATGAACAAAATAGAATATAACTTGACTGCTCTTCTCAATGAGCTACAGACTTATCAGTCCCTCTTAACAAACAAGGGACAAACAGGAGAAGCAAATGTTGCTATCTCCAAGAAATTACTACGAGGATCGTCCTCCAAAAATAAGTCTGGACCTTCAACTTCTAAAAGTGTTTTGATGAAGAAGAAGGGAAAAGGGAAAAATAAGATTCCTACTAACCGCAAGAACAAGGTTCAAAAAGTAGATAAAGGAAAATGTTTCCATTGCAACGAAAACGGGCACTGGAAGAGAAACTGCCCAAAATACCTTGCAGAGAAGAAAGCCGAAAAGACACAACAAGGTAAATATGATTTACTCGTTGTAGAAATGTGTTTAGTAGAGTATGACAACTCAACTTGGATACTAGATTCAGGGGCGACTAATCATATTTGTTCTTTTTACCAGGAAACTAGCTCCTGGAGAATGCTTGCGGACGGCGAGATAACACTCAGGGTTGGAACAGGAGAGGTTGTCTCAGCAAGATCAGTAGGAAATTTAAAGTTGTTTTTTGGAGATAGATTCATTATATTAGATAATGTACTTTTTGTTCCTGGAATGAAAAGAAATCTAATATCCATCTCTTGTTTATTAGAACAGTTGTATAAAGTATCTTTTGAAATCAATGAAGTGTTCATTTGCAAAAGAGGTATTCATATTTGTTCTGCAAAACTAGAAAACAACTTATATATGTTAAAACCGAGCAAAACAAAAGCTATTTTAAATATTGAGATGTTTAAAACAGCTGAAACTCAAAATAAGCGACAAAAGATTTCTCCTAATACCTATCTTTGGCACTTAAGACTAGGCCACATTAATCTCAATAGGATTGAGAGATTGGTTAAAAGAGGACTTCTAAATAAGTTAGAAGACAATTCTTTACCTCCATGTGAGTCTTGTCTTGAGGGTAAAATGACTAAACGATCATTTTGCGAAAAAGGCTATAGAGCCAAAGAAACCTTAGAACTCGTGCATACAGATCTCTGTGGTCCAATGAATGTCAAAGCACGAGGAGGGTATGAATATTTCATCAGTTTTATTGATGATTATTCAAGGTATGGCTATCTTTACCTAATGCATCACAAGTCGGAAGCTCTTGAAAAATTCAGAGAGTATAAGACTGAGGTTGAGAATCTATTAGGTAAAACTATTAAAACACTTCGATCAGATCGAGGAGGAGAGTACATGGATTTAAGATTTCAGGACTATATGATAGAACATGGAATAAGGTCTCAACTCTCAGCCCCTGGTGTGCCTCAACAAAATGGTGTATCAGAAAGGAGAAATAGAACTCTATTGGACATGGTTCGGTCCATGATGAGTTTCGCTCAATTACCCGATCCGTTTTGGGGATATGCAGTGGAGACTGCTACATACATTTTGAACATGGTTCCTACTAAGAGTGTTTCAGAAACACCTTATGAGTTATGGAAAGGGCGTAAAGGTAGTTTACGTCACTTCAGAATTTGGGGATGTCCAGCACATGTGTTGTTGCAAAATCCCAAGAAATTAGAACGTCGTTCAAAATTATGTCTATTCGTAGGATACCCCAAAGAGACGAAAGGTGGTTTGTTTTATGATCCTCAAGAAAATAGAGTGTTTGTATCAACGAACGCTACATTCTTAGAGGAAGATCACGTAAGAAATCATCAACCTCGTAGCAAACTAGTATTAAGTGAGATTTCTAAAGAAGTTACTGATAAAACAACAAGAGTTGTTGATCAAGCTGGTCGTTCAACCAGAGTTGTTGATGGAGCTGACACTTCTGGTCAATCACATCCTTCTCAAAAGTTGAGAATGCCTCGACGTAGTGGGAGGGTTATAACTCAACCCGATCGTTACTTGGGTTTGATAGAAACTCAAGTCATCATACCTGATGATGGCGTTGAGGATCCATTGTCCTATAAACAGGCAATGAATGATGTTGATAGAGATCAGTGGATTAAAGCCATGAATCTTGAAATGGAGTCAATGTACTTCAATTCAGTCTGGGAACTTGTAGATCAACCAGATGGGGTAAAACCTATTGGTTGCAAATGGATCTATAAGAGAAAACGAGACCAAACCGGTAAGGTACAGACCTTTAAAGCAAGACTAGTAGCAAAGGGTTATACCCAAAGAGAGGGGGTGGACTATGAAGAAACCTTCTCACCTGTTGCTATGCTTAAATCAATTAGAATACTCTTGTCTATTGCCACATTTTATGATTATGAAATTTGGCAAATGGATGTTAAGACAGCTTTTCTAAACGGCGATCTTGAAGAGAGTATCTATATGGCTCAACCAGAGGGGTTCATTGAACAGGATCACGAGCAAAGGGTTTGCAAGCTTAAAAGATCCATTTATGGGTTGAAGCAAGCATCTCGATCCTGGAACATAAAGTTTGATACTGCGATCAAATCTTATGGCTTTAAACAGAATGTTGACGAACCTTGTGTTTATAAAAGGATAGTCAACTCTACAGTAGCTTTCCTGGTGTTGTACGTTGACGATATCCTACTAATTGGAAATGATGTGGGAATTCTGACTGACATTAAGCATTGGCTGGCGACACAATTCCAAATGAAAGATTTGGGAGAGGCTCAGTTTGTTCTTGGAATCCAAATTGTTCGAAATCGCAAGAACAAAACACTAGCTTTGTCTCAAGCATCGTACATCGACAAAATGTTGATTCGATATAAGATGCAGGACTCCAAGAAAGGATTATTACCTTTCAGGCATGGAGTTCATTTGTCGAAGGAACAAAGTCCTAAGACACCTCAAGAAGTTGAGGATATGAAACACATTCCCTATGCATCAGCGGTCGGTAGTCTGATGTATGCTATGCTATGTACCCGACCCGACATATGCTATGCTGTGGGAATTGTCAGCAGATATCAGTCCAATCCGGGACGTACTCATTGGACTGCCGTTAAGAATATCCTCAAGTATCTTAGGAGAACGAGGGACTATATGCTAATGTACGGTGCTAAGGATCTGATCCTTACAGGGTACACTGACTCAGATTTTCAGACCGATGTAGATACAAGGAAATCGACATCAGGATCTGTCTTCACTCTGAACGGAGGAGCAGTAATATGGAGAAGCATAAAGCAAGGTTGCATTGCTGATTCCACCATGGAGGCTGAGTATGTTGCTGCTTGTGAAGCAGCGAAAGAATCTGTATGGCTTAGGAAGTTCTTAACTGATTTGGAAGTCGTTCCAAATATGCATCTTCCCGTCACTCTTTATTGTGATAACAGTGGAGCAGTTGCAAATTCAAAAGAACCAAGAAGCCATAAGCGAGGAAAACATATTGAGCGCAAATATCATCTCATAAGGGAGATTGTGCAACGAGGAGATGTGATCGTCACACAGATAGCTTCAGAACACAACATTGCTGATCCATTTACAAAGCCCCTCACGGCTAAAGTGTTTGAAGGGCACCTAGTGAGTCTAGGACTACGAGTTATGTAATCTAGGGCAAGTGGGAGAAAAGGCATGAGTATGTGATGCCCTAGTTTATTGTATTTCTCTCTACTCAACGTTATAAAACCCCACTAGAGTTTTAGTCCAAGTGGGATTTTGTTGGGTTTTATGTCCTAAAACTCATAGTTTGTAAACAAAGATATATTCTATTTTCAATAAAGTTATTATTGTTGTTTATTCAGAAAAAATTGTTATTGAATAAAGTGAACTTTACGATCATTAATCTAAATCCAATAAACTAAGAACACTCTGGCTATAGTATGACTACTTGAACTATATGTAGAGACATAAGAGTGGATCAAGTTCAAGTATATAGTCAAAATGATCTATAGTATAAGGATAAGGCTGAGTACCTTATTCTGGGGACACTATGGATGCGGCCCACTTTTGTATATGATATAAACAATGCGATCACTAAATTGTGCATGTGGAGACATGTGAGTGGGGGCGTCCTATGCAATGAGTATTGCATAAGATCGGACCATGAAGAAAACCACTCTCACTTTATAAAGTCGTTTACTGTTGAGACTGATTTTCTTTTCATTCGATAACCTAGGTAACTCGGTTTTAATCCTGAGCTAACCATGAACTCCTGTTTATTCGGAATTATCCTTAGATTTGCATGGGTGAGAGTGGCTCTAGTTCGCCGACTCAACAGGCCTCCCATTTCAGGGGTAAGACTGGGTGAATGGCTGGGGACGTGGGGTGCAAGACGGAATTCACTCCTACCCACTTTTAGGGATAGAAGAAAGGTAGTTCCCTTAAGCACTGACTCCAGGTCTTGAACAAGGGGCCCCACCCTCTCATTGGCCTGAGAGGGATTCGGTTTACTGGTTGGACCACAAACCAATTGTTTATTAGAGGATCAGTGAGACATAAGGAACAAGAAGTAACTTCAGGGGTAAAACGGTAAATTGACCCAGCTCTAGTTACGAACAACCTGTGAAGGATCGACTTACTAATCATGGTTATATCAGATGGACAGAAATATATCTATAGTGAGGGGAGTGCAACTACTAGGCTATAGTGGAGTGTCCTAGTAGTTAACGAATGTTGGTTAACCAGGTTAATGAGTTTAATCGGTTAATCTTGAATCGTTGGAGCCCATGATCTATAGGTCCATTAGGTCCCTCTGCTAGCTCATATCGGACTAAACCATAGAACAGTGTGACGAGTGAGTTCGAAGTGTTCGAATTCAAATTAGGGAATATGCGTTACATATATACGATATATTTAACCGCAATTTTATTTTATTTACGAAATAAACGAAAAGAGAGAATCTGAGATATTTAAATAAGATTTAAATATCTTAATCAATTATGTGTCGGAATTGACTGGGATTGGCATTTGAATTAATATTAAATATTAATTAAATAGTTTAATTAATTATTTAATGTTACTTTAATTTGAAATTCATTATTCAAATTAATTGTTGAATTAAAATGAAGAAAGTCAAAATGTTGACTTTCATCTAATTAAAATGAAGAAAGTCAAAATGTTGACTTTCATCTAATGGAAAAATCATGTTAGTGGAATTTTGAGGTGTCAAAATTTGGTTTAACCAAACTTGCATGTTTGCCAAATAAACCCCACAAGTTTGAGTGGAATTTTGAGTGTCAAAATTTGGTTAACTCAAACATGCATGCTTGCCACATAATCCCAAACATTTGAGTGGAATTTTAAGTGTCAAGATTTGGTGATCTCAAGTTTGCATGAACATGCAAACTTGACTCTTTAAATAGAGTGATCATGATACTTGGAAGGGATTCTTCATCTTGATGAAAAACCTCTCACAAGCACTCTCTTTCACGTATACAAAATCCCTCCCAAGTTTAGTCACTCACCGGATTCCACAATCCCGTTCTAAGGCCGGAGAATAGTGGAGAAGACACTAGTGGTGGTTCGAAATCGGTTCGTGAGGCAAAAGGAGTTTGAACTACAAAAGGTTAGTATTTAAACTCATTAAGTTTTAATACTTATGAAGATGCTAGTCATTTACAATAATTGATGTTCTAAAAGTGCCTAAGATCCAAATTGCTTCCGCATGTGTTATATTAACACCATCACGGTCGAGGCGAAGGCACACGGGGCTGTTGGCTATAGAGAGTTCCAACACATTTGAGTCGAGTTTCTTTGTACCTACCTTCAAATCCGGCCTTTCATGTATTTCAAATAGTTGTCCGAAAGATGTTGTATCTTAGGGGTCTTTTCTCTTTTCTTTATAAAAACAAAATTTTCATTACTACTTTAATTAAATTTCAATTTACATGCACGTATTTAAATGTTTTAAATTTTACGCATTTTTCTTATTTCGACATTCTTGAGTAACGATCCGTGGCTTGAGACCTTCAAAATTTTTGGGTCGTTACAGATTCGAATCACAAGTATAGAAACGAGTTTTCTTTACTCTTGATCTTGATCATCAAGGTAATCCGTTCCATACTTTTCCTTGGGTTCATTTCCATATCACGTAACCTAACCTTAACGTTTCATGAACATATCTTACTCCTATAATTACATTACATTTAGTGCATCCTTCTCGTATCCTATCTCAAACATATCATTGAACACATTGTACCGTAAGTATTATCATACAATTCACATATTATAACATATACATATCATATCATAAGCATATCGATCCATAAACAATTCACAATATCAATATATATGACACGTCTAGAACTATGGAGCACGTGTCAACATCAAATATAACTATGCCGATAGTAAGGTCACTTACCTGATTAGCATATGTTGTTGTCACGAATTTATCCTTAATAAAAGTTCGATTTTGTCCATTGAAATCCATGTCAAATTATGTGAACCCATAACATCAGTTCAAGTTTGAACTTCTACAAAATTGTTTCTCTAATTTACATTAGTCCAGTCTTATAATAACTCATTCTTATAATAACTCATTCTATAAGATACCTCCACTCACATGTCTCTACATGAACAATTTGAATTAAATTATTTGTAAGGATTACAAAGTGGTACCAGGATAAAGCAACAAACCTTATCTATACTATAAACCATTTAGGTTATTACTTGAACACGATACTCTTGTATGTCAACCACATAATGTTCAAGATGACATTAATAACTTTGGATTTTCATGGAGAATATTAAATTATAAAAAAAAAATAATTAAAATTATTATTAAAAATTAAATAACTAATTATGAGACTTTAGGGTATAAATCTCAACATTGCATTCATTTGGATATTGTACCCACTCTGAGTTCGGATTCGAGATGAACCTGCCGGCTTCTCTTTCTCTACTATACTGATATGAACCAAGAGATATCAATCATACAATATACTTCAATGAAGATCTGAAAAAAAAATATTGTTGAAATTATCAAAAGATGTTTCAATTCATGCCACATTGAAGAAGAATGAAGTTTGATTGTTACAAATTTTGGGTGGGTTACAGTAGAAGAATGAAGTTTGATTGTTACAAATTTTGGGTGGGTTACAGTTACAGTAATTTAGAGTTATTGTATTTTAATACATTTTATTTACTTTAGGTTACATTTACATAATTTCATTTTGACGCTATATAAAGCCATGTATGTTGTATTTGTAAGGTAGACACAATACTTGATATCAGGCTCTAATACCATTTGTACCAACCCAAATCCACCCGCTAACATATAGTCAGTCTTACAATTTTAAAAGACATCTACTAGGGAAAAGTTTCTATACCCTTATAAGAAATGTTTTGTTATCATCTCCAACTAACGTGGGATCTAGCACTTACCGTCCTAATGTCTAGTCGTGGTTCACTGTTTCCACCTCTGTACAATCTCCTTCACCACCCTCTGTGTAACACGCCAACGGAGCTACGAAATTTTTTTTTGAAATGCTCTGGGTCTACCGTGCTTCTCTCTCTCTCAAGAAAATTGTAGTGATGAAGGTGGAATAAGGAAGTTTTTTGGTACTTGACTGAATGGCGAGGGATTTGAAGAGGGATGCATGGTTGGTTGTTGTCGCGGGATCACCAATGCCTCGTCGAAAATCTCACGATCTTTCCATCCAGTTTTTTTTAATCCTCTCCTATCATCTCTCCCACCCAATGCCAAAAAATTTATTGGAAAAAATCCCATTTCATATGTACCACATACTAAGATGATAGATTTATTTGTTGAGAGAAAAACGAAAAAATGGATTTCATATTTACTTACAGTCAGTTTGCTAGTGTAAATGTATATCTTAACTTCCTTCTCTTTTTTCTAATACTTACCAAATTTAGTTATATTTTACCTATTCTCTCGTTTCGTTGCAATTATTTAGGTTTGATTTAGAAATTAAATGGAATAATTTTATAATTTCATAGGAGCTACAGTAAATTACATCAGATTAGTAGCAAAGAAGAGATTAAAAATAGCCAAGATTACCTAATTTAGTTATATGATTTATGAGCTATGATGATGTATGAATTGCATCGTATGATGTCGTATACTAGTATATGATGATTTATAAGTTATGATGCTTGATGATGTGCGTAATATATGTAGTTTGATGTATGATATACTTGATATGCTTGATGCACTTTATGGCGATATGATGAATATGATGATTGCATGACGTTTTTCTTAATATGTTGATGTTTTCCATATTAAGCATGTTATATGATGATGAGTGTCATACTGCATCATGTCGATAGACCGACATAGGACACAACCTTAAGAGTATGAAAATGATATTAATATAAATATCCAACAAGCATGTGCTACTTATGTAACAAAGATATGAGACTAGAGAGTTGTGTTAGAAGAGATGATAAAATGGAATTTAGAGGGACCTCATGCATGTTGTATATTCACAAGCATAGGGATACTTCTCCAGAGACATGAGTGCGGCGCACATTATATGATGATGAGGGTGTTCATGGGGAACATGACACTAAGGGGTTCCGCTAACCTTTGGACCTCACTACATATTATGATATGAATCCAATAACTGATCACGTGCATGTACCCGAAGGACCGATTGCAAGAAGCAAGGTTATGAAGATTCAAGAGGCCTATACATTGCATCTTCAAAAGCTAGCTAGTGTACTGGTTGAAACAAAGACTTTTGAGCCCAAAAATCTTGATAGCATTAGCATAACAAATCAAGAAGATAATGGAGTGGCTGATATTGGAAAGTAATTAGAAGACTTGCCTTTCGTAGTTGAATTACCAATTAAGGAAATTATTAATGCCTTATTTGCTTCATTTTATATTTAATAGCATTTATTAATAGTCGGTATGAATTGCCTTATATTCTCCAATTTGTATTTATTAGCATTTATTAGCATTTATTAGCATTTTGTTGCTGAACTTTATTTTGTTAGGGTTATCTTATGGCATCTTATTTTGTTAGAGTTATCTTCTGGGCCTATTTAAAGGCATGAAATATTCATGTTGGGGGGATTTTGTTGAATACAGAAAAAAAAAACCTTTGTGATTTCTTAATACCCTTTTGGTGTTATTCTTTTTCTAACCTTGCTTTAGGTTTGATGTTTAAACCGATTCATTGAATTAGTTTTGATCAAGCTAATTCTGGAGTGAATTGTCTTGGTATCTAAGAGTGACCATCATAGATTCCAAGTTCGATCTAAGAGTCATTCATCTTCTAACCAGCTCTTGGTTGGAATCAATCCGTTAAGTTAGCTTTCTCTGTGAACGTTTTGGCAAGGATTCTAGAAGGACCTCTAGATTTGCAAAATCCAGCATTGTTGGCGCTTATCATATTAGCTTGACCAAAGAGGGTCCAAAGGGTGCACGAGCCCTCTAGGGATTCACACTCGCATGTGTGGGTCATGTGTAGGGAAGTACTACACATCCATAGTAGTTTGAGACTGGAGACCACCCCTAGAGAATAGAGATAGGTCCCAAGAGCATGATTACATGTGTTTGCATTTGTATGCCCCCTATAGTGGGGCCATTTATTGAATATTTTTCGAAACACTCAGGTCGTGTGCCACATCATTTTTTAGGTAAAGACAAGACACATATGTACGGAGGACGGCGACATCATGAGTAGAGACTGTGGCACGTGCATAAGGTAGACTCATATTGAAATTCCTAGTCTTAGGTTGGAATAAGTTGTTTTTCATTTCATGGTTCTAAATTATTTTGTATTTGTTTTTATTTTCTCTAAATTGCAGTATTTCGTATTTAAACACATAAGAGCATGACATTGTTTTCCAGAGATGGAAAATGTTTTAAATGTTTTCGACATTTATACTAGAGATGAAGTTTTCTTTTAAGACTTATATTCCCCATTTTAGCAGAGCATGAGACGTTAGTAACGACTCTGAATAAGTAGAAATTTAGAATCCTTACATTTAATTCAGTATCATATAAAATTCATGGACCTAGTTAATATAACATTACAGTTTTACCAATAAATTTATTAAATTTTAAATATGAGAGACATCTTAAAAATCTATTTGAAAATTTTAAAGTTTTTATTAGACATAGATTTTAAAAGTTTGAAACTTATTTAAAAGTTATGTAGAGAGGAAATAATAATTATTATAAATTCCTATGAATTCGGATAATTGTGGTAGGTGAAATTTCTTAACAATTTTGTAATAAAAACATAATGTCTTCTTCTGAATCCTATTTTGTCTGTTATGAATGTTTGGTTGGATCATTTATGTTATAATTATTATTTGGAAAGTTTTAGGATTAAAGATTAAAAAGTATATTAAGTTTATTTGGTAACAATATATATATTCTTCCCACTTAACTATAATAACTCAAATAGGCATAAGGTTTTCATTTTAATTACAGTATAGAGGAAAACAATTATTAAGATATTATTTCCATTTTAATTTTTTTTAAAAAAACTGATAAAATAAATTCTATTGAATTAAAAGAAGTAATTAGCTAGTAAATTTACTAGATTTTTGTAAAAGTTAATTTGAAAAATCTACCATATTTAATTAGATTTTATGATAAGATAAGAAATCAACTACAAGGGGGTAAGATTCGGATTACCTTGTTGATCGAATATCTCAAGACAAGAACATTGTTTGAGATTCGAATCACTCCACAAGCAAGATCGATCATATCTAGCTTGAATGATTCTTGTTGATCAAATATCTCAAGGCAAGAACACTTGATTGAGATTCGAATCACTCCACAAGCAAGATCGATCATGTCTAGCTTGAATGACTCTTGTTGATCAAATATCTCAAACACTTGTTTGAGATTCGAATCACTCCACAAGCAAGATTGATCATGTCGAGCTTGAATGATTCTACATGCAATCTAAACTACATAGAATTGCAAAGAAACTTAGACATTAGCTAAAGAAAAGCACACATGCTTCTTTCTATATTTTCCAAGTCTGCCTACAAATACAACATACATGGCTTTATATAGCCTCAAAATGAAACTACTAAAGGCATTCCAAGAGTTGTATCATTCATATTTAATGGCTATAATTAACCATGATGTTATTGTAACCTAAAGTAAATTAAAAGTCTTAAAATACATTAATGAAATACAATAACTCTCAATTGTAATCCACCCAAAATTTATAATATGAAACTTCATTCTTCTTCAATGTGGTATGAATTGAAATATCTTTTTGATAATTTCAACAATATTTTCTTCAAATCTTCATTGAAGCATATTGTATGATTGATGTCTCTTGGTTCATATCAAGTGAGCATCAAGAACGAGAAATTATCCTTCTATAATAATAGACATGTAAGACTCCAAGTATGACCAAGACATACCTAAAAAAGAATGGAAATTCAAAGTTTATGAAGATTCAACTATTCACGTCTTTTAACCACAACCTTTACTTGTGCTATAAATAGGAAAGTGGGGAAAAACTTTTGAGACAAGAATGGAGCCTGCTGGAGAGTGGCTAAATCAAGAGAATGGAACTCCAACTTTATGAGATTGTTGCTCTAAATGAGAGATAAAATCCACAACTGTTTGATATCAAATTGATAAGAATTGTGTTCGAAATGTTTCAATTACAATCCAAGACCAAGAAGATCGAAAAAAAACCCAATAGATTTCAAGTCCATCTCTTTAGCCACTCAAACATATCAACCTTTGTCGGAAAACTTCATTATTTTTAATTTCATAAAATTTGTAATAAATAAACGTTGATATATTTGAGTGGCTAAGGAGACAGACTTCAAATATATCGGGTTTTTTTTCCGCATAGTTCGAATCCTGTTTTTGACATTTTTAAATCCCATAATAGAATAGATCCATTTGGCATTTATTCTATTTTATCTTTTCTTCAAATCTATCTATTTATTTTATCGATGACATTTCCATTCTGTCAATTGAATCCTCAAAAACGAACTAATATGGAAACACTATAAGGGGAGTAAGATTTAGATTACCTTGTTGATCGAATATCTCTAAGAACATTGTTTGAGATTCGAATCACTCCACAAGCAAATCGAATATCTCTAAAACATTGTTTGAGATTCGAATCACTCCACAAGCAAGATCGATCATGTCTAACTTGAATGATTCTTGTTGATCAAATATCTCAAGGCAAGAACATTTGATTGAGATTCGAATCACTCCACAAGCAAAGATTGACCATGTCGAGCTTGAATGATTCTACATGCAACCTAGACTACATAAAATTGCAAAGAAACTTAGTCATGGGCTAAATGAGAGCACAAGTGCTTTTTTTACTATATTTTCCAAGTCTCCTTACAAATACAATATACATCGCTTTATATAGCCTCAAAATGAAACTATTAAAGGCATTCCAATAGTTGTAACATTCATACTTTATAGCCATAATTGACGATTATGTAAATGTAACCTAAAGTAAATAAAAAGTCTTAAAATATATTAATGAAATGCAATAACTCTAAATTACTCTAAACTGTAATCCATCCAAAATTTATTACAATGAAACTTCATTTTTCTTCAATGTAGCATGAATTGAAATATCTTTTGATAATTTCAACAATATTTTCTTCACATCTTCATTGAAGTATATTGTATGATTGATGTCTCTTGGTTCATATCACGAACAAAGAATTGTGAGCCTCGAAGGTGTAGTCAAAAGTGACTAAAGTACGAAACAAATGGTGTACTTTGTTCGAGGGCTCTAGAGAAAGAAGTCGAGCCTCGATTAAGGGGAGGCTGTTCAAGAGCTCCATAAGTGTTAAGGATATTTAGTACTAAATTATAATTTATCATATATATCATATTTGATATTTTATTATAGGAAAATATCTAGATATTTGCCTTTTCACAAGTATCTTCCCATATATTGTTCTTTCCTTTATTACTCTTTCCATATGCTTATAATTTATTTGATTATAAATAAGATAACTTTCACACCATTTAGGTGTGGTGGATTAAGCAAACATTCTCATGGTATCAGAGCCCTTTTGGTTTAGCAACCCCGATCCTTTCTTTTCAATGGCTTCTGAATCCTCTACTATTCTTCTCCACTACCACTGTTGGCTTTGACGCCGCAGGGACAGTCTCCATGGCTGCCAGATGCGGAGCCGATTGATTACTCTTCGGCTCCACCCTATTGACCCCCAAATCACCTTTCGTCATACTCTGTACATGTACATACAACCTCACCTTTTCCAACACAATCGATTTTCCCTTAGCCAACATGACATCTTTCATTTTCTTCCTAATCTTCCCTTCATAAACCTAATCTCAGGATCCTCATCAGCCTTCTCGGAATCTCGATAAGTCCATCGACCTTATACAGAGATTTACCTTTCGAATCTGGGTGTCGCACTGGCCTTTTCGCCAACCAAGTCGTCGCGCCCTTCTCACCAAAATTGGCTCCTTCGCCCACTGTGGCGACTCTTCCGGCTTCAAAATTGTCTTTGTCCCTTGCTCTAGGTTCCCCATTCTACTTCTTGGGTTAGACATATTCTCGCCAAAGCCAAGGCAGCATCGTCACTGAGCGATTATCCCTCTTCATGGGTTAGACATATTCTCGCTGAAGCCAAGTCAGCATTGTCGCTGAGCAGCAATCCTTTGCAGTTTTCGATGGCTAGAAAGTGTTTCTCCACGCCTCCTCCGAACCAAGTTGTTGACATCTTCATGAAAAGTGTTTCTCAACCTCTCTTTGAATTTTTCAGATCCAAGCTTCACGTTCGTTCAAATCCGACTCTCAGCTTACAAATGGTTTCCCATTAGCCAACATAGCCTCTCTCAATTTCTTCCCAATCAACCCTTCATCCTTCACAGAAACCCTAATCTCAGGATTCTCATCAGTGTTCTCTTCGAAAATATACGAAATCTCGATAAGCCCATCGACCTTCTACAGAGATTCACCTTTGAAATCTGGGCGCCGCATTGGCCTCTTCACTAACCAAGTCGCCGCTGCCCTTCTTGCCAAAATTGGCTCATTCGCTCATTGTGGCGACTCTTCCAGCTTTAACATTGTCGTTGTACCTTTCTCTAGGTTTCCCTTCTACTTCTTGGGTTAGACATATTCTCACCAGAACCAACGCAACATCTTCGCTGAGCGACGATCCCTATTCATGGGTTAGACATTCTCGCCGAAGCCAAGGTGATATGAACCAAGAGACATCAATCATACAATATACTTCAATGAAGATGTGAAGAAAATATTGTTGAAATTATCAAAAGATATTTCAATTCATGTCACATTGAAGAAAAATGAAGTTTCGTGTTATAAATTTTTGGTAGATTACAATTTAGAGTAATTTAGAGTTATTGTATTTCATTAATGTATTTTAAGACATTTTATTTACTTTAGGTAACATTTACATCATGGTTAATTATGACCATAAAGTGTGAATGTTACAACTCTTGGAATGCCTTTAATAGTTTCATTTTGAGGCTATATAAAGTCATGTATGTTGTATTTGTAAGTAGACTTGGAAAATATAGTAAAAGAAGCATTTGTGCTTTTCTTTAGCCAATGGCTAAGTTTCTTTGCAATTCTATGTAGTTTAGGTTGCATGTAGAATCATTCAAGCTCGACATGAACAATCTTGCTTGTGGAGTGATTCGAATCTCAATCAAGTGTTCTTGCCTTGAGATATTTGATCAACAAGAATTATTCAAGCTAGACATGATCGATCTTGCTTGTGGAGTGATTCGAATCTCAAACAATGTTCTTGCCTTGAGATATTCGATCAACAAGGGAATCCGAATCTTACTTCCCTTTGTAGTGATTTTTCATATCACAAGGCAGCATCACCGCTGAGCGGTGATCCCTCTGCAATTTTCGATGGACAAGAAAGTGTTTCTCTATGCCTCCTCCGAACCAAGTTGTGACATCTTCACTACAAGTGTTTCTCGACCTCTCTTTGAATTTTTCAGATCCAAGCTTCATGTTCGTTCAAATCCGACGCTCAGCTTGCGGGGGTGTTAAGGATATTTAGTACTAAATTATAGTTTACCATATATATCATATTTGATATTTTATTATAGGCAAATATTTACATATTTGCCTTCTCATCATAGTTATTTTTCTATATATTATTCTTTCTATATGCTTGTAATTTATTTGATTATAAATAAGATAACTTTCACACCATTTAGGTGTGGTAGATTAAGCAAACATTCTCAATAAGCATCAGAGGAGCTCCATAATTCTTGTGTTTAGAACTTCCATGCTTGAGTTATCCAAGTGGGCTTGATCAGACCTCTTGTGGAGTGATTCGAACCACGAATTTAAAAACGAATTTTCTTTACTCTTGATCTTGATCATCAAGGTAATCCATTCCAAAACTTTCCCTTGGGTTGATTCTATATCATTTGATATTAGAACTTTAGGTTCAAGGTCGAATATGTGTTTCCTTGCGTTTATCTCTTTTAATTCTCTTATAATTTTTTTTTTTCCTATTTGTGTAGAATGTTCATATTCTATCTCAAAAATATATTAAAAAAATACATTATTTTTGTTCTGAATTCATGTTGACATATTCTATAAAGTGTTAGATGTAGATCTATAAACACTTTATTCTTTTTAAGATCTTCTAAATCAATTTTCTTAAGGTAAACCGATTGGATTTTGACAATCAATTGCAAATAATAATAATAATAATAATAATAAATAAAAATAAAATAAAATAATTATTGATGTTAAATGTCTTTTGTTTTATCCTTGTTATTATATGTAACTCTCATGTGTTACTATAACTAAATTAAACATCCTTATTCTATCTTCTTTCTTTAATTCATTTCTTTGTTGTTATTCGAATGGCTCCTTTAATATCCTTGTTTGTGTGTTGAGTGTGTTGTCTATTCACTTTGAATTGCACTTAGCTTTATAACATAGCTCTTTTCACATCCCAGTTTATTTTGGAGTGTGATTTGTGTGTGCTCATTGTGAGGGTGAGTTTGTAAGGAAGTGATACATTGATTCGAGTGTTGAGTGTTAAACACGAGTGAACACATGTGAGGGAGCGCTTCTGATGCCCTTTTTTCTCTCTCTTTAACTTTCTTTTGTAGCATGGCAAATTCAAAAGACAATCCTAACATTACTGATGCACGATTGAAAGAAGCACTACAACGAACCATGGAAAGACTAACTCGAGGAATAGAAGAGTTGACATATCGAATAGGAAGATTGGAGATACAAAATCAAGCTCGAGAGAGGATTCCACCACCTGCACAACATGTCGATCAATATGAGGGAGACAGTTCTAATCAACAAGAGGATAATCCACATGCTGTAACGACCCGAAATTTTCTACTTAATTTAAGATCGCTATTGTATACGTACCATAAACATTGAATGCGGAAGACTTCATTTAAATTCCATAAAACATAAAATTTATCTTAAAACACAGCCATGGACTTACGTGTTTCGAAAACATCTTTAAAACGACTAAATCAAATAAATAAGAGTTTAAGTTAAAAACATCCTATTCTAGCCCAAGTCTAAGAAAATAAATATCATTATCCTATGCATGTGCCATGGTCTCGAGTTGCGATGCCGTTGTCAGCCGTACAGGAATATCTTGCCTTAACCTAAAAAATGTAGTAGCACATAGCTTGAGTATTTAAAGAAATACACCGTAAGTGACCCCAATATTGGGGTTAAATGCAACAATCACATGCAAATGAGATGATGGGACCTATCTTTCAATTTGTCTTCCTACGGTGCTATTCTAACGGGTAATTTGGACGTGTACCATATACTCTACACACAGCCCATACATGCGAGTATGAGTTTACCAGTCAGTTTGCACACCGCTAGGCCACTTTCCTTGTCCGGCGAACATACTCTAGGAGTTCCTTAGGCCGGACACCCGTTAGAACTAGTCACCATCACGGTAGCGCTATGCAAACATAACGATCCTTGTCCTGCCATTGGATGTACGCGTCCGTACCCTCGTGGTGGAATAGGGGTATCCCCCAAATGCATGAGTACACATAATGCATGAGGTCCCCAATATTTCTACTTTTATCATTAATGAATATAACCCCGCTATCATCTTTCATGTTTAACATGTCATTTCTCATTTTCAGTCTACGTATCATACATAATCCTAACGGGGTTACATTTCATTTCATTTGTCGTGATATCATGTCATTCATAAGATGCTGTATACATACAATTTAGAAAACATAACATAACGCTTCATGCTTTTAACATGTCATTTCATAACGTGCAATTCGTACAACAATTACCTCAATGGTCACACAAAACAATCTAAACATGACACATCACATCACAATATATTGTATCATAAACATTGAGTATCGTAAACACTCCGTGGTCATATCGTTCCCTAACTTATCATAGCCTTAACGTTCTTATACCTATCACATTCATATTGTTACGTGAACGTACCTTAGTCATATCATCACAAGAACGTATTCTAACGCTATCGTTCTATCAATCTATCACAAACCTATCCCTTTCTACCCATATCCTAACCATATTCTTTCATCAATCTCTCCTATTTATAGCACTTCGGTATGTAACCTAACATTAACGTTTCATGAACGTATCTTACTCCTATCGTTACATTTCGTTTTGTGCATCCTTCTCGTATCCTATCTCAAACATATCCTTGAACACATCGTACCACAATTATTATCATACAATTCATATATTATAACATAACATAAACATAATATAAGCATACCGATTCACAGATAATTCACACATATCAGTATATATGACACATGCAGAACCACAGGCACGTGTCAACATCAAATATAACAATGCCGATAGTAATCCACTTACCTGGCTAGCTTAAGTCGTTGTCATGAATATATCTTTAATGAAAGTTTGATTCCGTCCTTTGAAATCCGAGTCAACCTATGTGAGCCTATGACATTAGTTTCAAGTTTGAACTCTACAAAATTATTTCTCTAATTTACATTGGTCTATTGTTAAAAGTCTTGAAATGTTATATATCTATAATTATATTTTTATTAAAAATCTTATTTTTTTTAGTGTTACTGTTGTATAAAAGAGTAGATACAGCTATTTCAAGTTACTCTCGGCTTTACAACCGTCTATATTTACTCTCTGTATTTCTCTCTCTCTCTTTAGTTTGTGGTTTTTAACGGTGGTCTGTATTTTCCTTTCTCTCCCTATTTAGTTTGTGGTTTTTAATAATCTTTTTTTTATCGGTTGCATTTTAATTCGGTTCTCATGTATTCCAAATTTCTAGTGGATCTCTGTTTCTAAATCTTTCCTTATCTCAGTGTTTCCTGTTCACAAATTTTCTTGACCATTCTATTTTTAAACTATTCATTTGGCTACTGATATAAATTTCATCTAATATTACTAATTTAACTTGATTTACTAGAATTCGTATGAATGATTGACATTTATATTCTAACTCAAAAGCTAAACCATTGTAATAATTGAATGAAGATCTAACTATAATTGCCTTTGGTTTCTAAAAAATGATAAAAGAAAATGGAGATTTAGTATATACCTTATTAATCAGATCTATTTCACCGAAAATCTTGGATGAATCTGGGTAAAGGCTATTCTCATTTTTTTTTTCCTGAGGTAAATCTGACCATTATTGTGGGAAGGGATGAGAGGTTAGTGGAGAGAAGTAGGGAAATGTTGTTTTATTTATTTATTTATTTATTTATTATTATTTTAACTATTTTTTTTTTAATTTTTTTTATTTATTTATTTTTATGCTATTAAACATGTGGTTGGTCGTGCCTTGATGTGAGGGAGAGACCGTGGAAGAAGGAATCATAATTTTCAACAACGAGTTCCTTGTGAATATAGAATCGAGCATCAAATTAAAACTTTCCAAGTTTTATGGCAAAACCTGTCTCAAGGAATACCTTGAATGGGAGAAAACGGTGGAGTTGGTGTTTAACTTCATAATTTTAGTGATGAAAAGAAGGTAATGTTATGTATTACTCAATTCAATCAATATGCTCAAATTTTATGGGATAAATTGATGTCTAAGTAAGAGAAGAAATCTTGAAGCACCAATTGATTCATGGCGCGGTTTCTTAATGGGCTAAAACACAGAGATTACAGACAAGGCAATCTACAGCCTTATTCTAATATCGAGGAGTTGTTGCACATTACAATTAAGATCGAGAGGCAAATCCAACGAAGGTTTCAACGGTATTCTTCTAAAACTTTTTCCAACTCTAATTCTACATGGAAAAATGATAGTAAGAACATCGATTATAAGCATAGAAATCAAGAGATGGATGAAAAGTCTCATGTTAATAATGATCTATTTTGGATATCTTTTGAAGGAAATGTGGATGGAATCCACGGATCTATGAAATACATGTGTAAATTACGTCAAGAGTTAGATTTACAAGACCAAGTAAGAGAGAGGCAAATTGTACAACCCATTCAAAAAGAGGAAGATTGTCTTATATCAGGAGACAATGTTTCAAATGATGATATTGTTACTCGTGACGTGGAGACCTATAAAGATAGTATGCAAGTATATGTGGCTCCATATTTATTAGAGACAAAATGTGAAGAAAGTGAAAAGGAGAAAGAATGTGAGGAAGAAATATTTGGTAAGTAGATAGAAATTAAAAAGAAAGAGAAATTTGTTCCTAAAGTTTGTGAGAAAACAATGTTTTATATACAAGAGTACGTATACACAAACATGAAAGCGAAATGACTTTCATTCCAACGATAAATTTAAATACTTATATGAAAAAGATGTTGAACACAATTCTCAATGGGAAACACTTACACATTTTATTAAGACCAATCGAGAAAATAATACAAGACACTTCGTAGAATACTACCCTTTGTATTGCTTGGGATTTCTTGGGACGATGAACTAAGTAGGTGGAGAGTATTTATCCTAGATGATGGGTAATCTATTCCTAAAATTTCTCAACGTGTTTCTTGCCGTATGTAAATCATTTTCCTAAATTTATTCATAAAATTCCTAAATCATTTTCGTACAATATTGAGTTTAACTCTATTGGCCTAATAATAATATTTTAATAGAAGATTCAATGATTCCATACACAAGTTACAAATATCTAAAGTTTAATATTCCTTTGTTATTTAAACCTTACTGGATAGTTTAGTAGGACTCTCATTATAGCTAACAATTGAAAAGTTAGAAGTTGACCGACCGAAAACTTAAGATAAACAGAGACAAGTTTATAGTGCTTGAGTATGAATAAGACTTATGTTGTAATTATAGACATGCATAACTATTACATGTAGTTCAAAAACCTACTAGCACACATACCATTTAAAACGTCGAAGATAACACTAAGTGTTCTTATACTTATTTATACACTTTTATCTTTAAAATAACAGTTAACTTGCACACAGTGTGAGACTTTAGAATTTTTAGATTAATATGTGTCTCGTCTAAACAAAACATTGTCTCCACCATGCTTCTTGAAAACTCTTATTGTATTATATCGTAAATAATGTTTTAATAAATACATATTTTGATCTTACCAACTCTCGCATACGATATAAACATCGAGTCAACAATGATAGTACATGGTTTATCACTGTCACAAGCTCTCTCAGGTGTGCTTCGAGCTACCTCCAACCAATCATCAAAGAAATCGAGCGAAGTATTAAAAATAAAAATTAATCGAAAGGTTAGTATTGTTGTATTATTATGGAGGCCCCAAGCTCTCATCATCTACGAGGCAACGGAATTTATAATTAAGGAATTCAAAACATTCATAAATGAAATTGAACCATAACTCAATTATCTTTAAATATAAATATAAATATAAACATACATTTAAGAGCCTGTTTTGAAAGGCTCGAGAAGCCCATCACCTTAAGCCAGGGCCGTCCACCATTTCCACCCATATTTATATCCAACAACTGGTGTGAGGAGATACCACGTGGACAAACAGGAAAGAGACACGTGGCGATGGTTCCCTCGGATACCCTTTAATTTTATATTTGAATTATTTTGAACACGAGATTATTTATTGAATAATTGGGAGATCTGTAAGGCTGGAAATACAGAAGCCAACGTGTGGTAGGGGTGTCTTTGGAATTTTTATGTTTTTTTTAAACTTATTTAATTTTTTTTTTTTTTTTTTTTTTTTTGTAGGAGAACCAATAACCCGAACATTTACCGTACAAATATAAAATATTCTTAATGTTTATTACAATTTAAAAAGTAAGGTGGTCGAGTTTGCAAATTGACCTAAATTTTTTGTTTTTCGAAAATTCAATCCAACCGAATCTTTATAGTTTGAATTAGTCGGATTCTCGAAAATTTTCGTACCATTCATTTTTCCATTACATTTTTATTTGAATACTAAAGAAATCCTAGTTTTGAAGCTACTTGGATATTGAATAAATTGAAAATGACTCGAGTGAAATAAAAAAAAATTAAAAAAAAAATTAAAAAAAATTTGAAGAAATGAAGTGATTAAGGTCATTCTCATAAATATTTGTATCCTACATTCGTAGGCTTCTCTTTTATTTATTACAGCTTTAAAATTATTAATTTTTTTTGGTCTTCTCTCTATTTAATGAAAAGTTGTGTAATTAATAAGAGTAAGATGTATTATTTATTGTCTTCTCTCATTTATAACTAAACTTAATATTGTTAAATTTAATAAATAAATAAAAATATATTTAAAAACTACAAAAATGAAGCGCATATTTTAAAATAATTTTTCATGTTACAATTATGTTTAAAAATGTAAATCAAATATTAAATTTATTTTACAAAATAAAAAACAAACTACTTCAATTTTATGTAATAACTTTTTAAAAATATATATTTGTTTAAATGAAATTATATTTTTAAATAATTAGATTTAAAAAAACAATCATTTAAACTGTGTTTATTGACTGATTTTAGACAATCATAAATGTTTTATAACAAATCTTAATAAACAAAAATACTTTACAAAACTGTATTAATTTATATATATTAAAAAAATAACTATATTTTTGGAAGAGACACTTGGAGAAATATCTTTTGAGATTTTTAGCTCTTTTTCTCCTCAATTTCTCTAAAATTTACCCACTGCCATGACATTTACGTCTCGATGGAGCTCGTCATCGCTAATTCATCACAGAAATGTCATCGTTATAATTTATCCACCACCATGATTAAGCTGGTTCAATAGTTTTNTTTTTTTTTTTTTTTTTTTTTTTTTTTTTTTTTTTTTTTTTTTTGAATTAATGTTAGGGTCAAAATAGGTGTTTGTAGCATTATGGATGAATTTTAAGATCAATTTTTTTATATGTCTTGAAGGTCGTAAGTAAAATCAGACTCCGTTAAGGCTCACCAAAGTTGCAGCTACCACATGAAAGTGTAGAGCATTTGGATTAAGCTCATTGAGATAAGTGGACTTACTTTTGAATGCCTACCGTCTTGGTTAGGTGAATTGTTTGGTGCATGAATTAGTATGTATCGAAATGCTTCAAATTATGAGCTATTGAATTGAAGGATGATGCGTTGATAAAATGTTCACTCTATGATTAACCATGATTATGCATGTACTTACATGGTCTATATAAAACATGCTCTATCATAATATAGAGAATGCATGAGTAAGTATGATCATGTATGGATGTATTGTGCTAAGGGTGAATAAGTTGTCATGCATCATATCACCAAAGGATTAATTTAACAGTGAGATCTATGTAGTTATGAACTAATTTTCCAGTTATACATTGTACACAAGTGTAAATTTACAATATAATATTCACGTTTTTTTTTTTTTTTTTTTTATGTAGAGGAGTACTTTGCATTTATAGAGCCTAAGGTTAGTCATGATTTTAATAATAGGCATAGTTTGAATTTTGTTAGTATTGCATGTTGTCGTTATTATTATTATTATTATTTTTTTTTGGATTTTGAAATTATATGTTTGACCGGTTCTTACAAGAACTTTGACATTTAGTTATTTTTGAAATTTCATGACCTGCGTTGAGGATCGTTACAAATATACTCTTAATTGTGATGAAATTTTTATAGTCCATATTACATTTTTAAAATTTATAAGGTATAAGGATTAACTTGGTAATCTTAAAAGTTATAAAAAAAAAAATAATAATAAAAGTTTTTCTGTCTATTATTAATTCATATTATTTTACTAATATATTTTTTTTAAATTAGTAAATAATTAGAATATTGGGTTAATCCACCGCACGCTAGTATAATCAAATTATCTGTTTATAATTAAATAAATTAGAAAGATAGGTAAAGAGTAATAAATTAAATGAAATGAAAAAAATAACTGTGGTAAGAAGGCAAATATTTAAATATTTGTCTATAATAAAATATCAAATATGATATATATGATAAACTATATTTTATTATTAAATATCCTTAACCTAAACAAATTATTGTTAAAGGAATTTTAATATAATAAAATTTAATGATTTTTTTCTCAAGAAAATGAATAATTAACGAGAAAAAAAAGTGTTATCTATTATGAAATAAAAAATGATATAAAAAAATTAAATACATGATATTAGGATGGATATGGAATCAACTCCAGGGAAAGTATTCATCAAGATAAAGAGTAAAGAAAATTTGTTTCTAAACTCAAGTTTGATCAATACCACTTGAATGTTGTACCGTACCACTTCTAAATACAAGAATTTGCAAGGTAAAATCTTATCTCTCAAGAAAGCTAAAATAGAAATTTTATTATTTTTAATTCTAAAATGTGAGATGGAAGAAAAAGGAGGTTTTATATTTCCTTTACAACCTTAACCTTAACCTACGTTAAATATTTATAACATCCAAAATCTCTTTAACTAGCTCACCATAATATAATTTGAATATAAATATAAATGTACCGCTCTTTATCCTTGTAATAGTTTTTTATATTTATTTAAGGCGTGCATGGGGTTTGTAATAAAATAAAATAAAATAAAAAATGAAAAAAAGAAAAAGAAAAAGAAAAAGAAAAAGAAAAAGAAAAAGAGGAGTTGATATTTTAAGCTTAAGCCCTGCAGCGGCGGTGGGACTGCGAATGTACAGAGCAACAGAGATGCGTATACAATGAGTTGCTTACACCGTATCATACGCTACGACCGTCGTTTTCCACTGTCAGACTAAATCCTCTCACCCCCTTTCTTCTTCTTCCTCTCTCACAGGCCCTCCTCATCCCTCCATACCTCAACCCCTCAACCCACCGTTTTTCTTCGCCAAATCGACCAACAATCTCAGAACCATCTTCATCATCCATCTCGCTGCCCATGTCTCGCGGGAGATGACGAAGGTATCTCCCAAGAAGCCTCAGCTTCCGGCGCCTTTCCCGCCCACACTCAACCAACTCCCAGATTTGGATCTGCACTACAGGCCTGGTTCCACTCGGCCTACGCGGCGGAGAATCCGAAGTCCAGCCCGCCTTAGAAGAGTTGTTGCTCCCGTTGGGAAGCGGAGCCGCCCTGAGACGCCCTTGCTCAAGTGGAAAATCGATGACTCGGGGAGTGGAGCTAATGGAGTTCAGCAGGAGGAAGATGAGAAGAGATTGCCTCTGGAAAGCAGCCAGAGAGGTCGCTTTCCAGGTTGTAAAGGAAGAAAAGTCGTTGTTTCGGCCAGGAAGCTCGCGGCTGGCATTTGGAGATTGCAGCTGCAGGAGGCGGCCGCTAGTGAAGGGAGGAATGGTGGCCAGCGAAGGAGGGAGGATCTCGTAGGGTTTCAGGTGACTTTTGCTTGCTTTTCTCGCTTTTGACGATCTCAGGTGTTCGTTTAGGTTATGCGTCGAAAATTTCGATTCGGTCTCTGGAATCGAAGATGTAAGTAAAAGGAATTTCGACGATTTGTGATGGTTCTGCCTCTTTCAATATGAATATGACTTGGATCGTCACTGGTTCTGTTCGTTTAAGCTTTGCCTTTTGGTCTTATCTGTTACAGACAAATTTGCATTTAAAGGTTCATCACCAATCTCATTGTTACTCTAACCACAAAAACATTGATTTTGATTTTGGAGAGCTTTCTCCTAATCTCCCTCACCTGTGGGATTTGGCTTCTGCCCTTTCTTCCTTCTTCCTTTGGATAATTCGTCATGTCAATGAAATGTCCTGCATTTTTCATATAAGAAAAATAATTCATGCTAGAGATGCCCGTCACCATGTGTTCTTCTATGTTCTTTTTGGTGAAGATGAATATAATATTCTCTTTATGCAAACTTGAATCCTCTGTTACATGTGGAAATTTTATGCTGTCTTTGTGTTCCATCTAAACTTAAGTTAGTTAAAACTATTTGTTCTGCTCGAAACAATGTCAAGTCTAGGAACTAACAGCTCAATCATCCATATACTGGGAATGCATGCATGGATGATTCAGTTGCATTGCCTAGGATAAATATTTATTGTTTGCTTCAAATGGTTGTGGTTGAACACATCAAACTTGGTGATTTAGTTCTCGAGATTTTAGGCCTCAATTGTATTTATTCATTTTTCTTCAAACTTTTCCTTTCAGCCTCGCACGGGTCATTTGGCTCAAACTCTCCATCCCGATGAGAAGATAGCATTTAATTCTGAAATGAATGATCTATTACATAGTCCCCGTTCTGTCTCTGATTCGAGAAATCGACTATTGTGCAAGGTTTGACTTTTTACTATATATATAGACTTTATAGTGTAATGTAAATATTTGATTTTCAGATAACATGAGAGAAACCTATATTTGTCTGTGTAACTTAACAAACAAGTTGTACTATATATGCTTGTTATTTTCAGATAATAAAATGGATATATGATATCTTTTACAACTAGATATGTTTCTACTTTAGTAATCATTTTATGTCATTTGCATGGCTACATTCTTTAAGTTTTTGTTATGGATGAATGGAACTGATTAGTAATTCATAATATCTATGATGTTCTTATCACAATGATAATGATAATAGATAAGAGGTTCTGCAATCTCTCTTTCTGTCTTATTTATATTTCACGTAGTTTATGACCCTGTTTCGTAAATTGTTGGTTTTCTCTTCTAGTTTGAGCCCTCATTTCGATATTCGAACTCAGCAATGGAGGGGGCAACCAAGTGGGAACCTGCATGCTTGAAAACTCCGGTTGAGGCACGTCAAATTTACAACCAAATGAGACTTCTTGATCAGCAAGGTGCTGTTTTGGCCCTTTCTACGCTTGAATCTGAACTAGAGCAAGCCCACTTGCAGATCGAGGAACTTCAAGCTGAGCGTAATGCTTCGAAAAAGAAGCTCGAATACTTCTTGAGGAAAGTTGCTGAAGAAAAAGCCTTATGGCGGAGCAGAGAGCATGAGAAAATAAGGGCATGTGTTGATGATATAAAGGCTGAGTTGAACAGAGAAAAGAAAACCCGACAAAGGATGGAAATGATCAATTCAAAATTGGTAAACGAGTTGGCCGATGCTAAGCTATCTGTAAAGCGGTTTATGCAAGACTACGAAAAAGAAAGAAAGGAAAGATCCTTGGTTGAGGAAGTATGTGATGAACTTGCAAAGGAAGTTGGTGAAGACAAAGCAAGAATAGAAGCTCTGAAGAGAGAATCCATGAAATTGAGAGATGAAGCAGACGAAGAACGGAGAATGTTACAGATGGCTGAGGTATGGCGCGAAGAACGTGTTCAAATGAAGCTGGTTGATGCCAAGGTGGCACTTGAAGAGAAATACTCACAGATGCGTAATCTAGTAGCAGACCTTGAAGACTTCTTAAGGTTGAAAAGTGAAACCCCAGATGTATCAGAGATGAAAAAAGCTTTGCTACTTAGAGAGGCTGCTGCCTCTGTTAATATTCAAGATGTCACAGAATTTGTTTATGAACCTTCAAACCCAGATGATATCTTCTCTGTGTTTGAAGATGTCAATTTTGGAGAATCGAATGAGAGGGAAATTGGACAGTGCGTTGCTTACAGCCCGCCTTGTCACGCTTCTAAAGTCGAGACTGCGAGTCTAGAAGCTAATGTTACTGATAGGATCGGCATTCAGAGACATACGGATTCCTTTGTTGCTCGTAACAGCGGTATAGAAGAAGATGAGAGTGGCTGGGAAACTGTGAGTCATTTAGAGGATCAGGGCTCAAGCAATTCCCCAGAACAGAGTGTTGCGTCTATCAAAAAGAATAATCGGGAGAGTTATGCTTCCGTGAGTGGAATAGAATGGGAAGGAAATGGAGGTGGAGACTCACCCCTTACTGAAATCAGTGAAGTCTGCTCAGTTCCATCAAAGCAATTAAAGAAGATATCATCCATTGCACGGCTTTGGAAATCGTGCTCGAACAATGAAGGATACAAACTAATCTCCCTTGAGGGCATAAACGCCAGGCTCTCAAATGGAAGATTATCGAGTGCAAGTATCTTTTCGGCAGATGGGGGCTCCGTGAGAAGCGGGATTAGTCCTCCAGAATTGGCTGGACAGTGGAGCTCCCCTGACTCAGGCAATGGCCACACGACACGAGGGAAGAAAGGATGCATTCCTCGCAACACGATCAAAGGTAGTTTAAAGGCGAAGCTGTTGGAGGCAAGGATGGAAAGCCATAAGGTCCAGTTGCGTCAGGTCCTGAAGCATAAGATCTAGGTGTAGAATTAAAACGCAGTGCTTGCTTTTTGATTCCCAAAGTGATTTGATTTCTGTTCATAGAAGATTCTCATGATCTTCAAAGGAAGCTTTGAATCATCAGGCTTGGCCCAAAGCGATTATTCAAGATTCATCCGTTGAGGTAAACAATGCTAGGCTATAACTGAATGATTCATTTTTCTGTTCTGTTAACATCAATGCAAGCCATTCGGATGTAATGTATTCTTAGTATCTCTTAGAAGCTGCAGGGGCCCTCTTGAGGAAAAAAAAAAAAAAAAAAAAAAATTAAATTCATGTAGGTGACCTAGCTGATCGATCTGTTCATTCTCATCTTTGTAATTTATAATTTTGCAATGTAAAATGCCCTTCTGATTTCTTTTTTATGCCTAAGGTAGCAGAAATAGAATGATTTGTAACGCAGGGATTAGTTAGGTATTCTTTGTACCTCTTAGAGGCCGTGTGTCCAAGGTTTAATCCTCTAATTACCAAAATGAGGAGATAATTGTGTTTTGTGGATTTTAGGTTGAAGTGATGATTGGATTATGTATGTACACTATTGAGGGGAGGTGCCACATTGCATTCGCAGGATCTTGGTCTAGAGTTGGTCTAGAGTTGTAACGACTCAGATCCACCGCTAGCAGATATTGTCCTTTTTGGGCTTTCCCTTTCGGGCTTCCCCTCAAGACTTTAAAAGTCGTCTGCTAGGGGAAGGTTTCCACACCCTTATAAAGGGTGATTTGTTCTCCTCCCCAACCAATGTAGGACATCACAATCCATCCCCCTTCGGGGCCCAGCATCCTCGTTGGCACTCGTTCCTTTATCCAATCGATGTGGGACCGCCCCCAAATCCACCTCCCTTTGGGGCCAGCGTCCTTACTGGCACACGGCCTCGTGTCTACCCCCTAAGGGGAACAACGAGAAGGCCGGCACATCGTTCGGTTGTGCCTCGTGTCTACCCCCTAAGGGGAACAACGAGAAGGCCGGCACATCGTTCGGTGACTGGCTCTGATATCATTTGTAATGACCCAGATCCACCGCTAGCAGATATTGTCCTCTTTGGGCTTTCCCTTTCGGGCTTCCCCTCAAGGCTTTAAAACGCGTCTGCTAGGGGAAGGTTTCCACACCCTTATAAAGGGTGATTTGTTCTCCTCCCCAACCAATGTAGGACATCACAATCCATCCCCCTTCGGGGCCCAGCATCCTCGTTGGCACTCGTTCCTTTATCCAATCGATGTGGGACCGCCCCCAAATCCACCTCCCTTTGGGGCCAGCGTCCTTACTGGCACACGGCCTCGTGTCTACCCCCTAAGGGGAACAACGAGAAGGCCGGCACATCGTTCGGTTGTGCCTCGTGTCTACCCCCTAAGGGGAACAACGAGAAGGCCGGCACATCGTTCGGTGACTGGCTCTGATATCATTTGTAATGACCCAGATCCACCGCTAGCAGATATTGTCCTCTTTGGGCTTTCCCTTTCGGGCTTCCCCTCAAGGCTTAAAACGCGTTTGCTAGGGGAAGGTTTCCAGACCCTTACAAAGGGTGATTTGTTCTCCTCCCCAACCAATGTGGGACATCACAAGAGTAGAGGNAAAGGAAGCTTTGAATCATCAGGCTTGGCCCAAAGCGATTATTCAAGATTCATCCGTTGAGGTAAACAATGCTAGGCTATAACTGAATGATTCATTTTTCTGTTCTGTTAACATCAATGCAAGCCATTCGGATGTAATGTATTCTTAGTATCTCTTAGAAGCTGCAGGGGCCCTCTTGAGGAAAAAAAAAAAAAAAAAAAAAAAATTAAATTCATGTAGGTGACCTAGCTGATCGATCTGTTCATTCTCATCTTTGTAATTTATAATTTTGCAATGTAAAATGCCCTTCTGATTTCTTTTTTATGCCTAAGGTAGCAGAAATAGAATGATTTGTAACGCAGGGATTAGTTAGGTATTCTTTGTACCTCTTAGAGGCCGTGTGTCCAAGGTTTAATCCTCTAATTACCAAAATGAGGAGATAATTGTGTTTTGTGGATTTTAGGTTGAAGTGATGATTGGATTATGTATGTACACTATTGAGGGGAGGTGCCACATTGCATTCGCAGGATCTTGGTCTAGAGTTGGTCTAGAGTTGTAACGACTCAGATCCACCGCTAGCAGATATTGTCCTTTTTGGGCTTTCCCTTTCGGGCTTCCCCTCAAGACTTTAAAAGTCGTCTGCTAGGGGAAGGTTTCCACACCCTTATAAAGGGTGATTTGTTCTCCTCCCCAACCAATGTAGGACATCACAATCCATCCCCCTTCGGGGCCCAGCATCCTCGTTGGCACTCGTTCCTTTATCCAATCGATGTGGGACCGCCCCCAAATCCACCTCCCTTTGGGGCCAGCGTCCTTACTGGCACACGGCCTCGTGTCTACCCCCTAAGGGGAACAACGAGAAGGCCGGCACATCGTTCGGTTGTGCCTCGTGTCTACCCCCTAAGGGGAACAACGAGAAGGCCGGCACATCGTTCGGTTGTGCCTCGTGTCTACCCCCTAAGGGGAACAACGAGAAGGCCGGCACATCGTTCGGTTGTGCCTCGTGTCTACCCCCTAAGGGGAACAACGAGAAGGCCGGCACATCGTTCGGTTGTGCCTCGTGTCTACCCCCTAAGGGGAACAACGAGAAGGCCGGCACATCGTTCGGTTGTGCCTCGTGTCTACCCCCTAAGGGGAACAACGAGAAGGCCGGCACATCGTTCGGTGACTGGCTCTGATATCATTTGTAATGACCCAGATCCACCGCTAGCAGATATTGTCCTCTTTGGGCTTTCCCTTTCGGGCTTCCCCTCAAGGCTTAAAACGCGTTTGCTAGGGGAAGGTTTCCAGACCCTTACAAAGGGTGATTTGTTCTCCTCCCCAACCAATGTGGGACATCACAAGAGTAGAGGCAAGGTCGAGCTGAATGACTTGGTTTAGAGTAGAGGTAAGTTGGCTAGAATCACACTGAGCTAATGTAACGACCTATCTTTTGAGATTTTGAATCACACATCGCCACCGTAGATTAAAAGTTTTATTTTTACAAAGGAGGGGATTTTAATATGCATTCAAACTAGCATACAAAACATTTAAGTAGATTTACATTGAAACAACTCACAAATATCATGAGTTTTGGAAGTAGATGATTGAAATAATAATAAAAGCAATGTTGGTGGAAAAAACTCGATCGAGGGATCCTTCTAGTCGCAGCACGCCTTTGCACACTCCCCTTTATTATAGTGGTCGAAGTATAAAGATACTTATTAATTTGTTTATTTATAGGCTTTCGTCAGACTTAATCCGTACAATGATTTCTTAAGTTATGTACTCATATACTGACTCTAGCATTAGCCAATGCCATGACTTATCGTCTCTGCTAGGCCTATAAAGCTTATTGCGTATCTAAGTCCTATACACCCCTACACCCCTACCTAGGGTGTATAACTAATTGGCTTACCGTCTATGCTAGGCCTATAAGGCTTATTACATACCGCAGCCCTATACACCCCTACTCAGGATGTATAACAAGTTACTTGGGTCAAAATGCAGGGGTAGATGTGCTTTTGGTGTAATAGTGAAAAAAATAAATAAACAAATAAAAACAATTATAAAAAAAATGGATAATGTCAAAATAAATAACTAAAAAAGATTACATAAAAATAAAAATAAAAATAAAATTTACCCACCTCTCTCCACTAACCTCTCATCCCAACCACATCCTCCTTCCTCAACCCCACAATATCACGGTTAGAAAAAGGTCAGATTTGATGCATATTTACCTAGAGAGATTTTGGTCTGTTATTACCGTAAAATCCTATCTCAGATTTTCTTTTTCTGGTTATAAGAAATTAATTTAGGATCAAATATTCTTTCGTATTTTACCCTGTAATAATCAGATCCCATGTTCAATTAATTAGATCTTTTGTTAGCATGTGAAGTTATAGGAAATAAGGTTAGAATCAATAAAATTTTAGTTGGCAGATCAATCCGTAAGATAGTAGCCAAACAATCGACTAAAATTGGCCAACAATATATGTTTACATAATGAAAATAAATATAGGGTTGGAGTAATATCTTGTTTACAGAATTGAAATTTATTTACAGAATGAAAATAACTACAAAGAGGGAGGAGGGAAGATTGAGGAAAGATTTGATGAACAGAACTTAAAAATAAAACAGGAAATATCAGAGGGCGCGAGGAACTCCATTAAATTTCGTCTAATAATGAAATATCAGAATTTAAACCAATGTAAACTTAAAAATAAAACAGGATATATAAGAGGGCAAGGAACTCCATTAAATTTCGTCTAATAGGAAATATCAGAATTTAACAATGACCAATGTAAATTAGAGAAATAATTGTATAGAGTTCAAACTTGAAAATGATGTCATGGGCTCACATAGGTTGACTTGGATTTCAAAGGACGGAATCGAACTTTCATTAAGGATATATTGGTGACAACGACTTAAGCTAACCAAGTAAGTGACCTTACTATCGGCATGGTTATATTTGATGTTGACACGTGCCGTATGGTTCTGCACATGTCATATATATTGATATGTGTANATTACCAATCAATTTTTCCTAGCAATGTCAACCTGGTTAAAAGAGTATTACTATAGTTAAAGGTTCAAGACTGTCATTTTAAGTTTGATTTTCAAGTATCCCNGAGATAGGATACAAGAAGGATGCACAAAACAAAATGTAACGATGGGAGTAAAACACGTTCATGAAACTNTTGTTAAGCCCATTCTTGATATTACAAAGGCGTTGAAAGGGTTCTGATGTCTTTCCGTCATGGTTATAGAAGCATTAGTTTTGAGCTGTACTAGATAAGGTATACCAAGAGAAAAGCCTATTTGATAATGTTTCCTATTNAGTAAGTCGTTCGTAGATCCATGTGATTTACTAGTGCATTCGATTTGCATTGGGTTAGGGTGGAGTTTTTAACCGGTTTCATGTCATGATTTTGAAACCAAAAATTTACTAGAATTGGGGTAGGTAGCCCAAAGAGAAGAAGTATTACAAATTTCTTGATTTTGTATGAGAAAATATGCAAATTTGTATATGAAATTCATCTACAAAGATGAGACATTAACTATGAACCAAATCAAGTGGACACAAACAATAACGAGGAAAGGAAAACCATTCTTTTTTTCTTTTAATTATTAAAAATATAAAGAATGAACAATTTTAATTGGAAACATTCATCTAATAAATTCGCGCNGCTACTACATTTTTCAGGTGAAGGAAAGACATTCCTGTACGGCTGACGACGGCATCGCAATACGAGATCATGGCACATGCATAGTATAGTGGTATTTATTTTCTTAGGCTTAGGCTAGGATGGAATGTTTTTAANATGCTTTGCATAGCGCTGCCGTGACGATTACTAGTTCTAGCGGTGTCCGGCCTAAGAAGCTCCCAGAGTATGCCCACCGGATAAGGAAAGTGGCCCAACGGTGTGCGAACTAGCTGGTGAGCCCATACTTGCACGTATGGGCTGTGTTTAGAGTATATGGTACACGTCCAAAATAACCCGTTAGGACAACACCGTAGGGAAAACAGAATGAAAGATAGGTCCCATCATCTCATTGCATGTGATTGTTGCATTTAACGCTAATAGTGAGGTCACTTACTGAGTATTTCTTTAAATACTCAAACCATGTGCTACTACATTTTTCAGGTGAAGGAAAGACATTCCTGTACGGCTGACGACGGCATCGCAATACGAGATCATGGCACATGCATAGTATAGTGGTATTTATTTTCTTAGGCTTAGGCTAGGATGGAATGTTTTTAAAAACTCTTATTCATTTTATTTAGTCTTTTGTTATGTCGTTTTAAAGATGTTTTCGAAACACGTAAGTCCATGGCTGTGTTTTTAAGATAAAGGTTATGTTTTATGGAATTTAAATGAAGTCTTCCGCATTCAATGTTTACGGTACGTGTAGTAGCGACCTTAAATTAAGTAGAAAATTTCGGGTAGTTACGGTTGGTATCAGAGCTCTAGGTTATAGTTCTTGTAGACTAGCCTGCGATGTAGGCTTGACATGTTCCATGGTCCCACCGTCGATGCCCTGTCTCCGTCAGGTATGTCTTGCATAAGATAAAAAATTGAAATGTCGTTGATTGTGTATGTTGTTATTACTTGGTCATTATAAAATATAACTCATAATTGGACTTTTACTCTAATGATTGTATTTTAATTTACTGCATTCATGTTAGCTTAATTCTATATTTATTATAAATTAGAATACGTTATGTTTTACCTTGCATGGAATGTGAAAGTAAATTGTTGTATTGATGATGTTTAGATTTACTGAGATTGTTGCTGTGAATGAGTAACTATAGTTTTAGTAACCTACTAAATGTTAGTGTATGCGTGAAAATGATTTTGCTAAGCAAGAGCATATGTTTTAGTTAGACGTCTCGAACATAGATAAACTACACAGTCTTATGACCATAGAGATGGGAATGAATGTACCAATGTATACTGAAGATTAAGTAGTGTCAGATGCAATAAAATGACCTAAGAAGCTTGATAGATGTCAATATCTTATAGTATACTATAGATATTAAAGGTGGTAGTGTCGGAAAGAAAATTTATAACTTTGAAGTATGTAAAGATGAAATTAAAAGTATCCGTAAGAAAAAAAAAATTGAGTTAAGATTATAAAAGTTTAAAACATGTATACTTAAATTGATTGGTGAATGACATAAGTGTCTTTCATGGAAGCTGAGCTTTAAAAGGACTGAGAGGTAGAAAACTTTCCTGCCTTAATACGACCTGAAAATTAAAATAATAATAATAATAATAATAATAATAATAATAATAATAATAATAATAATAATAATACAACCAATTATGGAAGTTGTGAGGTGATTTAA
>NC_036651.1:5298249-5300709 GCF_002806865.2 Cucurbita pepo subsp. pepo | reverse complement strand
AAAAAAAAAAAAAAAAGTGAGAAACTATTGGGATTGAGTAAGTTTACCAACCTTACTGTACACATGAACATTTGTTTCAATGAATCACCTGAGTTAGATGAATTATGTTGCCCATGAAATTTTAGAAGAAAGCTTAATATGACATGATAATGTTATGTATGAAATTTGGTGACCATAAGGGACTAAACCAAGTATAGGTGTAAAATGATTAAAATGCCCCTATAACTATGTACCACTAGTTTATGACCAAAGTGACCTCTAAATGACATGAAATTTGATGAGGAGCCTTGTGTCATAGTGTAAAGGGATTACACAAAGTTACAAGGCCATTGGAATATCGTGAATAATAAAACCAAGATTTGAGGTAGTAAATGATCAAAAGACCCTTATGAAAATTCTATGACGTTTTCAAGATCCTAGAAGACTCAAAATACTATAGAAAATTCATATGAGACTTATTTATGATATTAAGGGTAAANGATGCAATAAAATGACCTAAGAAGCTTGATAGATGTCAATATCTTATAGTATACTATAGATATTAAAGGTGGTAGTGTCGGAAAGAAAATTTATAACTTTGAAGTATGTAAAGATGAAATTAAAAGTATCCGTAAGAAAAAAAAAATTGAGTTAAGATTATAAAAGTTTAAAACATGTATACTTAAATTGATTGGTGAATGACATAAGTGTCTTTCATGGAAGCTGAGCTTTAAAAGGACTGAGAGGTAGAAAACTTTCCTGCCTTAATACGACCTGAAAATTAAAATAATAATAATAATAATAATAATAATAATAATAATAATAATAATAATAATAATAATACAACCAATTATGGAAGTTGTGAGGTNGGCACCCTCCACTGTGCGCACAAGCCGAAGGCGTAGTGGCATTTCCTTCGGTTACTGCATTATCCTCATCATGCAGAGCGGCGTAGAGATACGGAGGTTTGATGTTTAGTCTGATAATAAGCTCCATCCTTACTCCATACTAAGGTTGTGAATGTTAATACTCTGATGTGATGGTTTTCGTAGTTGTTAACATATATCATCAGAGGCACAATCTGTCATGTAAGGCACCATCCACTGTGCGCCAATACCGAAGGTGTAGTGGCATTACCTTCCGTGACAGCAACATCCTTAAAGGCATGACCTCCATTAGCTGGGTGAGTGAGGAAAAAGCTTATTAAGTCTTGCTTTCTCGTGTTTTTAGACCATATAATAAAACTCAAAGAAGCCATATACTCCTTATGTCTGACACTGCCAGTAAGATCCCACCGTGATATTAAGGTTTTGCGGCAACTTTTCTTTAATATCATTGGGCTCTCCGTAAAGGTTTTTGCTTACTTACTTTACAGAGATACGAACAGTTTAGTAGGGCACCATCCACTGTGCGCAAACGCCGAAGGCTTAGTGGCATTTCCTTCGGTAACTGCTTTATTGCAGCGCGAGTAAGGCTTCTGAACAGCCAATTATGTGGAATAAAAACACACAATCGTCTCCCTCCCACATGTGTTCTCAAACACTCGATAGCAACCTGCAGGAGCCTCGTATAATCGGGATATCACAACCGCTGTCCCGGTAATCAAGGTTCCTCTATTGCTATAGAGTGTTTTCATTTAGTGTTTTGTTTTAAGTCATTTTTTAAAATGATATTTTTGCCTAGGGGAATTATGCCAATTTCTGTGTAATCTACATTGCTAATTACCCCTAAAACAACCTCCTTTGCTCTATCTAGTTTTTGCCCAGAAAGACAATTACACACAAAACATCTTACCCTGAATCTGAGAAAGAAAGAGGCTTTCCTTGCAAGAAAACATATTAATCAGCGCTAATAAATATGGGGAAAGCCTCTTTTTCCTCACTCACCCAGCTAATGGAGGTCATCCCTTTAAGGATGTTGCTGTCACGGAAGGTAATGCCACTACGCCTTCGGTATTGGCGCACAGTGGATGGTGCCTTACATGACAGATTGTGCCTCTGATGATATATGTTAACAACTACGAAAACCATCACATCAGAGTATTAACATTCACAACCTTAGTATGGAGTAAGGATGGAGCTTATTATCAGACTAAACATCAAACCTCCGTATCTCTACGCCGCTCTGCATGATGAGGATAATGCAGTAACCGAAGGAAATGCCACTACGCCTTCGGCTTGTGCGCACAGTGGAGGGTGCCCAACCATAAAGGAGGGTCCGGTCTACGATGCAACAGTTAAACACGTAGTTTCCGGAGGGTTAAGGAGTATGGGATACTTGGTTTGAGTTAGCTGTTATTGTTATTTCGAATGGTGATATATCTTTGATTGAGAGTGTTTAGAAGCAGTTGTATGATATGTTTTTATGTCTTTTGGCTCAGAGTGAGTAACTGAGGATATGCGATATGCTAGAGTGTTTGTAGTGTATGTGTTAGTGTGAGTGCATTTAGGGAGTTTGTGTAAGTGTGTACGTATAGGGTAT
>NC_036651.1:5295205-5297124 GCF_002806865.2 Cucurbita pepo subsp. pepo | reverse complement strand
AAAAAAAAAAAAAAAAAAAAAAAAAAAAAAAAAAAAAAAAAAAAAAAAAAAAAAAAAAAAAAAAAACAGAAAATCAATAATCCTAAGATTTACTTGAGAAAAAGATGAGAATGACCTTCACCCAGTTGAGATTCACGGGAGATTTACGTGAAGATAGATGTGATCAACGAAGTATATATTAAATCTTTATTTTCTTTTATCCTATTTTTTTAGAAATCACAACTAGATCTTCATTGAATTATTACAATTATCTAGGTTTGAGTTAGAAACTAAATGTCAATCATTTATACGATTCTAGTCAATCACGTTAGATTAGTAATATTAGATTAAATTTTTATCAATCACGTTCATNTATGCTAGAGTGTTTGTAGTGTATGTGTTAGTGTGAGTGCATTAAGGGAGTTTGTGTAAGTGTGTACGTATAGGNTAGATTAGTAATATTAGATTAAATTTTTATCAATCACGTTCATATTAGTAATATTAGATTAAATTTTTATCGGTAGCCAAATGAATAGATTAAAGATAGAATGACCCAGAAAACTTTTGAATAAGAAACACTGAGATAAGGAAAGATTTGGAAAGAGAGATCACTGGAAATTTTGAAGGCATGACAACAGAATTAAAAGGAAACAGATAAAAAAAAAAAGAAGAAGATTAGGGAATTAAAAACCACAAACTAAATATAGAGGGAAAAAGATAGGGAGGGTAAATAGAGAGAGTTTACAGAGAGAGGGTAAATAGAGAGAGTTTGCAGAGAGTAGTAAAGCCGAGAATAACTTGAAAAAGTTGTATCTACTCTCTTATACAACAGTATGAAAAATAAGATTTTTAATAAAAATATAATTATAGATATATAACATTTGAGACTTTTAACAATGACCCAATGTAAATTAGAGTAATAATAATTAGAGTAATAATTTTATAGAGATAAAACTTGAAACTGATGTCATGAGCTCATATAGGTTGACTCGGATTTCAAAGAACGGAATCGAACTTTAATTAAAGATATATTCGTGACAACGACTTAAGCTGGCCAGGTAAGTGACCTTACTATCGGCATGGTTATATATGATGTTGACACGTGCCCTGTGGTTCTGCACGTGTCATATATATTAATATGTGTGAATTGTCTGTGGATCGATATGCTTCCTATATGTTATGTTATGTTATAATATGTGGATTGTATGATAATAATTATGGTACGATGTGCTCTAGGAGATGTTTGAGATAGGATACGAGAAGGATGCAGAAAACGAAATGTAACAATAGGAGTAAGATACGTTCATGAAACGTTAAGGTTAGGTTACACACCGAAGTGCTATGGATAGGAGAGATTGATGAAAGAATACGGTTAGGTTTTGGGTAGAAAGGGATAGGTTTGTGATCGATTGCTAGAACGATGGCGTTAGGATACGTTCTGGTGATGGTATGACTAAGGTACGTTACGTAATGATATGTTCGTGATAGGTATAAGAACGTTAAGGCTATGGTAAGTTAGAGAATGATATGACTATGAAGTGTTTACGTTATTGACTTGGTTATGATATGATGCATTGTATGCTAGATTATTGTGCTTAAGTACGTAGTTATGTGAACGTGAATGTATGCTTTTAGTCTGATGTGATGTGTAATGCATGTAACGATGTGTGGTCCTTGAACGATTATGGCTTGTTGTATGAGTATTGGAATGTAACTGAATGAATTGTATGACATGAAATACGGTAGATTGCATGATACATAACCCCGCTAGGAATATGTATGATATGTAACGAAATGAGAATGAGAATGACATGTAAGCATGAAAACGTGACACGGGGTTATGTTCATTAAATGATGACTGTAGGACTAGTGGGACCTCATGCATATTGTGTGATCATGCATTTGGGGGGATACCCCTATCCCATCACGAGGGTACGGAC
>NC_036651.1:5287955-5293660 GCF_002806865.2 Cucurbita pepo subsp. pepo | reverse complement strand
TCATTTCAATCACAAAGAAATATCGTAAGTGGTCAAGGGGGGAGAGATATATATCACTATTCCTTATTCTATTTCTATTTGTAATAGAGTTTACCTTTACCAGGCTTGCTTGGAATGAATGTTGTTGTTTGTTTTCTTTCTTGTTCTTTCTCTTGCTTTCTCATGAATAGAGTTTCACTTCAACTTTCTGTAGTATGTAATGATTGGAGTTGTTCTAGACTAGCGTCAGCTTGACCTTCCTTACTGTAAATGTTGTTATTGGTCTTCTCTTCGTCAAGGTAGTAACTTGACCTGACTTTCCTGTAATGTTGTTGTTGTTGTCTTCTCTTCGTCAGGTTAGTAACTTAACTTGACCTTCTTCTTTCGTCAGGTTAGTAACTTTACCCTTCCCTTCTTCTTTTAAAGGTTATAACTTGACCTTCTTTTAAAGGTTAGTAACTTGACCTTCTTTTCTGTAATGGAAATGTAGCTCTTGCTCTCGAATAGCGTCAGCTTTACCCGGCCGTAATGTAACTGTTGTTATTGTTGTTGTTCGGGGCACGTCAGAAGACTTGACCTTCTTGCCCGTAATGTATCCGTAGTTCTTCTTGACCAGAGGTAAGCTTTACCTACCCCTACGTAATGTAAACGTTGTTGTTCTTTCATGACTAGCGTCAGCTTTACCCGGCCGTAATGGAAATCTTGTTCTTCCTTCGTCACAAGCGTCAGCTTTACCCGGCTGTAATGGAAATGTAGCTCTTCTTGACCAGAGGGAAACGTTACCCTTCCGATCATGCATTTGGGGGATACCCCTATCCCATCACGAGGGTACGGACGCGTACATCCAAATGGTAGGACAACGATCGTTATGCTTTACATAGCGCTGCAATGACGGTTCTAGTTTTAACGGGTCCCGGTATAAGGGCTCCCAGAGCATGCCCACCGGCTAGAGACAGTGGTCCAGCGGTGTGCGAACTAGCTGGTGAGCCCTACTCGCACGTATGGGCTGCGTGTAGAGTATATGGTACACGTCCACGATTACCTGTTAGGATTACACCGTAGGGAAAACGAAACGAAACGAAAGATAGGTCCCATCATTTCATTGCATGTGATTGTTGCATTGAACCCCAATAGTGGGGTCACTTACTGAGTATTTCTTTAAATATTCAAGCCATGTGCTACAACATTTTTCAGGTTAAGGCAAGGCATCCCTGTACGGCTGACGACGGCATCGTAACTCGAGATCATGGCACATGCATAGGATAGTGGCACTTATTTTCTTAGAATTAGGATAGAATAGGATGTTTTAAACTTAAACACTTATTTATTTTATTTCGAGTCTTTTGTTGTGTCGTTTTAAAGATGTTTTCGAAACACGTAAGTCCATGGCTGTGTTTGAAGTTAAAGGTTATGTTTTATAGAATTTAAATGAAGTCTTCGGCATTCAATGTTTATGGTACGTATACAGTAGCAATCTTAAATTAAGTAGAAAATTTCGGGTCGTTACAATTCTTGTCATTAATTGGATAAGCCTCATCCTACTGGGAGAATTATGAGATGATTCAATCCTACTAAAATTCAAATTGTCATGTTAGATGACCAATTTGAAGGCTTATTAACTTCAAAATAGTTATGAGGGAGGATGACAAAGGATAAATAAGTTAAAGTCATAAAATCCAGGATTTGTAGGTGTTCTTGATGAGGTTAAACTCATAGGATATTGTAACGGATCAGATATTTAAAAATAAATAAATAAAAAAATCCGCGGTCGTCGGCGAGACCGAAAACTCCGACGAGTTCTCACACAACCCACGAGCTCGCCAAACTTCGGGGGTCACCACAACAACGGACCCCGACCCTCAGCCAAACCTCCTGCAAGGAAGAAAATGAAAACACGTAGAGTGAGGAAGAAATCGACGACACTCCGGCGAAGTCAAACCATAATGAAATCACTTTGAAACCTCTGATCCACACCACGAAAACAATCCAAGTGACCTTTACACACACGGGGGATAGATTTTGACGTTGCTTACACGTCGTACACCGTCGGGTAAGTGAGACAAAACGTCGGATTTTTGAACCCTCTCAGGTCTTAGAGTGTTAGGACCTTAAGAACCAAAAAAACACCATAAATGGGATTAAGGGAGGAGGAGACTCGAAAATGGAGGAAAAAGGAGGAAAGAGGACATTGGAGCGACGTGATCGAGGAGAGAGAGAGAGTCGCCGAAAAAACTCTCTGGTAATCGGGTGAGGAAGACGAAGTCCGACCCGCGATCCAAAACCCTCTTGGCCCAACAATTCAACCCTCAACTGACGACACCCCCGGGGCCCAGTCGCCTCAGCCCAAACCAGAAAGCCCAATTACGACCTAACCCATCACCCGCGACTGCAACTCGAAAACCCGCACCTCGAACCGAGACCGCTACACACGTGTTGCCCTTTGGTTGTGCCATGTGGCACGTCTGCAGCGCTACACCCCCTCGGCTCCAGCGGTTTAATCGACTCCGACAGCAGCTTCTCGGCTCCAACGGCTTATTCAGCTCGAGAAACCTGTTTTCGACCTGTTTGGCACCATTCCGACCCTCCCGGACTTGATTTCCACCCTGTTTAATGAAAAATAGGTCATTTTAAGGCTTTATTGCACAAATTCAAGTTGGAAATTAATTATGCTTGTGAAATGCTAACGAAGGTGTCGAATGATCCATAGGAACCAACCACCAACGGAAGCGCAGGACGTATAAGAGGAGCTAGGAGCTTACGTTTATATTTTAGGGAGTACTTCGGCTAAGGCCTACCAAGTAAGTGGTTCACCCGTCGTAGGTTACACGTTGTATGTTGTATGTTGGCACGTGCCCGTGGATTCGCACGTGTCATTAAATTGTATGCTAGCCTGTTATACTCGATTAAGTACGCTTGTGAAATGTGAAAGTATGTTGTTTAGTGTGATATGATGTGTTATGTTTATGATGTTTATGATGTGTCTGGATGATTCTGGCGTGAATGGTACTATAATTCTGAATGTAAATAGCATGTAATGTATGACATGAAATCATGATAAATTGCATGAAATGTAACCCGTTAGGATTATGTATGATAATGTAGACTGAAAAATGAGAAATGACATGTTATGGATGAAAAATGATAGTGGGGTTATATTCATTAATGACAAAAGTAGAAATATTGGGGACCTCATGCATTATGTGTGCTCATGCATTGAGGGGATACCCCTATTCTATCACGAGGGTACGGACGCGTACATCCAATGGCAGGAGAACGATCGTTATGTTTTGCGTAGCGCTGCCTTGATGGTTACTAGTTCTAACTGGTGTCCGGCCTAAGGAGCTCCCAGAGTATGCTCGCCCGACAAGGAAAGTGGCCCAGCGGTGTGCGAACTGACTGGTGAGACCATACTCGCACGTATGGGTTGTGTATAGTGTAACGACCCTAAATTTCCACATACTCAGAGTCGCTACTAACGTCTTATGCTCATCTATAATGCGGAAATATAACTCTTACATGAACATAGTTGATAACGTAAACTTCAAAAAAAACGTTTAAAACAACTTCTTCTCTGGAAAACACAGCCATGGTCTTACGTGTTTAAATATGAAATACTGAAATTTAGAGAAAACAAAAACAAATACAAAATAATTTAAAACAATGAAATGCAAAACAACCTATTCTAACTTAAGACTAGAAATTTAAATATGAATCTACCCTATGCACGTGCCACAGTCTCTGCTCGCGATGCCGCCGTCCTCCGTACAAGTGCGCCTTGCCTTTACCTGAAAAATGATGTGGCACACGGCCTGAGTATTTCAAAGAATACTCAGTAAGTGGCCCCACTATAGGGGCCATGCTAATGCAAACACATGCAATCATGAATAGGGACCTATCTCTAATCATCTTAGGGGTGGCCTCCAGTCTCGGACAAATTGGATGTGTAGTACTTCCCTACACACGACTCACACGTGCGAGTGTGAGTCCCCAGGGCGCTCGCACACCCCCTGGACCCTCTGGTCAAGCTAATCTGTAGCGACGTCCGGAGGTCAGCGGAACCCCATAGTGTCATGCGCCTCATGAACACCCTCATCTGTGTGCTTTCGCACCTGTGCGCATTCGCGCTCATCATAAGGTGCGCGTCCGCACTCATCATCTCTAGGGGAAGTAGCCCTATGCTTATGAACATACAAAATGCATGAGGTCCCTCTAAATCCATCGTAATGTCTCTTCTGACACAACCCTCTAGTCTCATCTCTTTGTTACTCTAGGTAACGCATACTCGTGGATATTTATATTAATATCATTTTCATGCTCTTAGGGTTGTGTCCTACGTCGATCTAACGACATGATGCAATATGGCACTCATCATCATCTAGCATGCTCAATATGGAAAACATCATCATATTAAGGTAAAAATCATGCAATCATCATGCTCATCATAATGCCACAACGTGCGTCAAACATATCAAGCGTCACTCAACAAAATATGTATAAACTGGCACATATCATCAAGCATCATACAATTTATATAGCCTATCCTATAGTAAGGCCACTTACTTGGTTGGCCTCGGCCGAAGTACTCCCTAAATAGCTAAACGTAAGCTCCCGTTCCGTGAGAGCTGCTTCCTACTTCGCTGGGGTTTGTTTCCTATCACACCGTTCACCACTTTCCGTTAGTATTTCACAATTAATTTACCTAATTTAATAAATGTGAAATACGGCTCTAAAACGGCCTCGGATACCTTAATCGGGGCCGAAAACAGATCCGGGAGGGTCGAAACAGTGGAAACCGGGCTGAAAACAGGTGAGCCGAGCCGAACAGCCGCTGGAGCCGCCGGAGGAGCCGCCGGAGCGTCACCGGAGGGAGCCCGAGCCGTTTGCGCCGAGCCGAGCCGAGGACTGCCGCGCCGCTGTGTGACACGTGGCAGCAGCAGAGAAAGCCACGTCGGGCGGTAGTGTCGGGTCGAAGCGCGGGTCGCAGTCCGGTTCGGGTCGTGGTTCGGGTCGCGGGCTGTGGAAGGCTACTGGGCCAAGGCTAAACGTTGGGCCTCGGCTTACTGGGCTGGGCCGCAAGTGTTTGGTTTGCAGGCCGGCTCAATTGGACCGTGGGTCTAGTCTGGGTTGGTTCAACTAAACTGTAGCTTCTGGGCCGGTTTGAGGTTTGGGCCGCTGTAGTTGGGCTGGGCCGAAGGCAGAGGCCAAGGGAGGAACGGGCTGGCTCTCCCAGGTTCTGGGTTTGGGTTGACCCAGATCCGTGGATCTCGTCTTCCTTACCCGACTTCGGCCGATTTTCTGGCGAGCTTTCTCTCTCCTTCCCGCGGCATTTTCGTTGCTGATTTCCGTCCTCTTCCTTCCCTTTTCCTCTTTGTTCGTCGTCCTTCTTTCTTTTCTGGGAGTTTTGCGGCCTAAAAGCTCCTAAAAGCCACAGATCTAAGAATCGATTAAGAAACCTAATTTTCCGACCTCGGTTACCGACGATGACGCTTACGAAATAACACAAAACGCACGCTTAGTTATTGTGCTTTCGTTAGGGATCCCTCTTATGGTGGTAACAGGTCGTTTGGTGTCGGTTTGAGGGTGGTTTGAGGGCTCGTCGGAGAAACTGGACACTCGCTGACGTTTGTCCAAAATCTCTCTCTCTCTCGAAATTTTCTCTCTTTTCTCCCTTTGCAGGTCTTCTGAAGATGCTGGGTGTCGTGGGCTGAGGGTGGGCGTGCTATGAC
>NC_036651.1:5271956-5287321 GCF_002806865.2 Cucurbita pepo subsp. pepo | reverse complement strand
TACAAACTACTAATAAATGCTATTAAATACAAATTGAAGAAAATAAGGTATTCATAAATTGTCTTAATTGGTAGTTCAACTACCAAAGGCAAGTCTTCTAATCATTTTCCAATGTCAGCCAGTCCATTATTTTCTTGATTTGATACTTGAATCTTCTTTGTATTGCTTCTTGTAATTGCTCGTTCGGGTACATGAAAGTGATCAGTTGTTGGATTCATATCAGGGTCACTTACTGAGTATTCTAGAAATACTCAAGCCTCGTGCTACCACATTTTCAGATAAAGGCAAGACACCCATGTGAGTCCAACGGCGGCATCACACATCCCGGGATTGTGGCACATGCATAGGATAGTTGTTTTCCATTCGTACAATAGGTTAGTATAGGTTGAATTTCATTTGCATTCATAGTATAGTTAAATTCCCATTTGCATCATTAGTATAGGTTAGTATAGGTTAGTATAGGTTGAATTGTTATCGCATTAATAAATCATAGGCTAGAATAGAATATTTATTTCAGAGTTGTTTTCCCTTTCTTTCCCGTGTATTCGTTATTCATGAGGCAATAAAAGACAAACTTATGTCACAGTTATGATAAGAGCTCATTTAAAGAAATTCTGCATTTAAAGTATAGAATGACCTTAAATTAAATAAGTAAAAATTTAGGGTCGTTACAGATATGAATGGATCTACAAAAAGGAAAATTATTTATAGATAAGAAGATACAGATCTTCAAAATAGGACTTATGACAAAGAGTTGAACTTAACAGGAGAAAGTAGCTAGAAGTCAATTTCTCTCATGTTGTTATTTAGAGTCTATTATTATTCTCTAATTCATTTTATATGAGATATGTTAAATGAATATTTAGAATTCTTTTGTCAAAATCTAAAAAAACGCATCTACCCATTATTATATGAATTTATTATTAGAGATCAAAAGCAAAAGGTTTGCTAAGAAGAGTAAAATTCATTTTTGAAATGAATTTATCCATAGGAGGTTTGATAACCTATGACTTTAATAAATTGTAATGAGCTTGTGAAAACAAGAAAATTACGAATTGATTAGTGGATTTTCTCATTTTTTATTTTATTTTTTATATTGATGACATGTTACTCATTATGATGATGTAATCTTTCCATCTAACATAAATAGATGACTTCCTAACCAATTCCAAATAAATGATTTGGAATAATTCTGTATGTCCTAAAAATAGAGATTTAAACTTTAACATTGTCTCATATATATTATACCGACAAAATTGTTATCAAATATTTGATGCAAGACTTCAAAGAATGATAATAATCATTGAAATATGAAGTTAGAGGAATAGTATCCTAAGTAACCTCAAATGTCGAGAGTATGATTAATTATCTTTCGTGAGTGGGAGCAGTAGATGAGAATTAACGTTTTATACAGTTAGTTAGATTATATTAGTTAAACTAATGGTGTGATCGTTAAATGAAAATTAAAGTTTTCTCAAATAACTAATGAGAATTTTTTAGTTTGGGTATGGAGTTAAAAATTTTATCTTTAAGTGATACACTCGATACATAAATTTAAAAAATTTATCTTAAGATCAATTTTACCTTAGATTGTGAAATATGGTATACAAGCGGATTTTTTATTTTTATTTTTATTTATTTTTATTTTTATTATTATTATTATTATTATTATTATTATTATTATTATTACTACTACTACTACTACTACTACTACTACTACTACTACTACTACTACTTAAACATTTGAAAGGTGTTTCGGATGTGATTTAGTCGATCACTTTTCAATGTGATGATAGTGATACAAAGACTAATATTAAGTAAATTATAAAAGATCAATCTATAAAGAATGATATAGAGAGAGAAAGTATCGTGGTAGTGACCACGATGACTTCTAATGATAATTATTTTGATTTATATAAAATGGCTCTCTAGGCTAAAGTGTTTGAGGGTCACCTAGAATGTCTAGGATTACAAGGCATGTATCATCTTCTAGGGCCAGCGGGAGAACATGTTGGGTATCGAGTATGCCATAAGACACATGTCTCATCAGCTTTAGTGCAAGTGGTAAATTAATGGGATTTATGCTCTAAAGCCTCATAATTAATTATTTAGTTTTTAACAATAATTTTTATTATTTTATTTGTAATTTAATTGTTATCCATGGTATGAAAATCCAAGTTATTAATGTAATCTTGAACCGTATGTGATTGACATACAAGAGGATCATGTTCAAGTAATAATCTAAAGAGTCTATAGTAGATGGATAAGGTTGGGTGCCTTATCCTGGTAACACTATTGATACGGCTCACTTTGTAATCGTTACAAATAATTTGATCCAAATTGTTCATATAGAGACATGCAAGTGGGGGTATCCTATACAATGAGTTTGTATAAAACTGGACCAAGAAATATTTAATCTCTCTATATAAATCCGTTATTGAGAAGATTAATATTTCACATGATGATCATATGTGACTCGATCTTAATCTTGAGTGAGTTATGAACTCCTGCCTGTGAGGACTTGTCCTTTAATTTACATGGGTGAGAATGACTCTGTTAGCCGATTCAATATGCCTACCATTTTGGGGACTTGATCAAATAGGGAGTTGGGGACATAATATCATGAGATGAAATTCACTCATTTTCATATAAGGAAAGTAGATGAGTTGTTCTCTTAAGTATTGATTTCGGGACTTGAACAATGGGGCCCCACCCTCTCATGGGCCCGAGAGGGACTTGATTTATGATTGGATCATAAACAAATTGTTCATTAAAGAACTAGTGGTACTTAAGGTGAAAGATGTAATTACATGGGTAAAACGAACTTTTTGACCCAGCTGTAATTATGAACAACTCGTGAGTGATCGACTTGCTTATAATAATTATATCAATAAACATAACTTGTCCTACCGTGCATAAGATTGCAACTCTAGGTCTATAGTGGAGTGACCTATAGTTAATGAATGGAAATTAATTAATTAAAAAGTTTAATTAATTAATTTTGTATCATTGGAACTTATAATATGTAGGTCGATAAGGCCCCCTGCTAAGTCATAGTAACACTAAAAGATTCAATTTATTTGAAATTTTTTTGAAGTGTTCAAATTAATATTTAATATATTAGATGTATTAAATATAAAGAAGAAAATAAATTTAATTTCAAATTTCAAATTAATATTTAATATGTTAGATATGTTAAATATAAATAGAAAAAAATATATTAATTCGAACCGTTCAAATTAATATTTAATATATGAAAAAATATATTTATTGTATTTGATACAATTAAATATTAAATCAATTAATGTAAAGACAATATGGAGAGGTTGGATTGAAAAAAATGGAAAGACAATATGGAGTCATACACAGTTACCGACAACCTCCGCAGTCAAAAGAGCCAAACCACCTACCACATCTCCATGGATTTGGGGTGCGCACGGATTTAAATCGAGAGAGAAAGAGCCAAAAGGAGATCAATTGAACAAAGGAAAAATCGAAAGGAACCACGAGCACTGCTCTCGAACCCAAATGACCAATGACGAAATATGTAAGTGAATTTCAGAGAAAAACAACGCCACAAGTATTATCAAGTGACCAGGTCATTAAGTAGGGACGGTTGGAGCGCAACTCCTAATTGTGAACTTTCCTAGCATTGTTAGGGTCTACTTGAAATATAGTGGTTAGTTGTCACCCGCAGAAGGCGCCAAGAGTCATAGAGTATGCTATCAGGGTGCATTTAGTTGACAGGGAGCAAACACTCAGAGTACTAATCTGCGTATAATGCATAGGTTACCTCATATACAAGAGACTTACTCGCAAGCTTGTTACAGGGCAAGTCGACTCGTGTGCCAATTGTAACGACCCCAAATTTTCTACTTAATTTAAGGTCGCTCCTGTATACGTACCGTAACATTGAATGCGGAAGACTTCATTTAAATTTCATAAAACATAACCTTTATCTTAAAAACACAGCCATGGACTTACGTGTTACGAAAACATCTTTAAAACGACGCAACAAAAGACTAAATAAAATAAATAAGAGTTTAAGTTAAAAACATTCTATCCTAGCCTAAGTCTAAGAAAATAAATACCTCTATACTATGCATGTGCCATGATCTCGTATTGCGATGCCGTCGTCAGCCGTAGAGGAATGCCTTGCCTTCACCTGAAAAATGTAGTAGCACATAGCTTGAGTATTTAAAGAAATACTCATATGTGACCCCACTATTAAGGTTAAATGCAACAATCACATGCAATGAGATGATGGGACCTATCTTTCATTCTGTTTTCCCTACGGTGTTGTCCTAACGGGTAATTTTGGACGTGTACCATATACTCTAAACACAGCCCATACGTGCGAGTATGGGCTCACCAGCTAGTTCGCACACCGTTGGGCCACTTTTCTTATCCGGTGGGCATACTCTGGGAGCTCCTTAGGTCGGACACCCGCTAGAACTAGTAACCGTCACGGCAGCGCTATGCAAAGCATAACGATCGTTGTCCTGCCATTGGATGTACGCGTTCGTACCCTCGTGATAGGATATGGGTATCCCCCCAAATGCATGAACACACATAATGCATGAGGTCCCAAAACTTTTCCATTTTCATTATCCTTTAATACAACCTCGCTAGCATTATGTACATATCATATAATTTTTCATATCGTTTCAGATATCGTTCATCATTCATGTCATATTGTTTCTCATTCTTCAGTTCTCAAATCATACATAATTCTAACGGGGTTATATTTCATGTCATTTATCGTAATTTCATGTCATTCATATCATGTTGTATACACACAATTTAAGAGACCTAACATAACCTTCTATGCTTTTAACATAACATTTCATCATATACACATCATACCATGACATATTTTGTAATACCCAAAAAAAAAATAATAATAATAATAAAAATAAATAAACAAATAAAAATTATTATAAAAAAAATAGATACGTCAAAATAATAATAATAATAATAATTCATAAATAAATAACTAAAAAGGATTCATAAAAATAAAAATAAAAATAAAATTTACCCACCTCTCCCTCCACTAACCTCTCATCACAACCGCATCCTCTCTCCTCAACCACAGAAATATCACAGTTGACAGTTGGAACAAAAAAATAAAAATAATAAATAACAGAAAAAAGGTCAAATTTGAGAAAAAGTAAAATGGTGTTTCAACAAAAGTATAGATGCAAATTTAGGAGAGATTTTGGTTTGTTATTACCGTAAAATCCTATCTCAGATTTCCTTTTTGCTTTATAGTTAGTGTTATAAGAAATTAATTTAGAATCAAATCTTGTTTTCATATTTTAACCGATAGTGTAATAATCAGATCTCATATTCAATTAATTAGATTTTTGAATCAATGAAATTTTAGTTGGCAGATCCATAAATTTTGTAAGATAGTAGCCAAATTAAAATTGGCCAATAATATATGTTTACAGAATGAAAATAAATATAGAGTTAGAGTAATATCTTATTTACACAATTCAAAATGTTTACTGAATCTATTTACAGAATGGAAATAATTATCGGGAGGGAAGATTAAAGGAGGCTTTGTTGAACGAAATTTTAAAATAAAACAGGAGATATAGAGGGCATGAAACTCTATTAAATTGTGTCTAACAAAAAAATATCACAATCTTAACAAGGTAAATTAGAGAAATAATTTTACAGAGTTCAAACTTGAAACTGATGTCATGGGCTCACATAGGTTGATTTGGATTTCAAAGGACGGAATCGAACTTTCAGTAAGGATATATACGTGACAACGACTTAAGCTAACCAGGTAAGTGACCTTACTATCGGCATAGTTATATTTGATGTTGACACGTGCCCCGTGGTTCTACACGTGTCATATATATTTATATGTGTGAATTGTCTGTGGATCGATATGCCTTTTATATGTTATGTATATGTTATAATATGTGAATTTTATGATAATAATTACGGTAGAATGTGTTCAAGGATATGTTTGAGATAGGATACGAGAAGGATGCACAAAACGAAATGTAACGATAGGAGTAAAATACGTTCATGAAACGTTAAAGTTAGGTTACATACCGGAGTGATATGGACAAGAGAGATTGATGGAAGAATACGATTAGGTTACGGGTAGAAAGGGATAAGTTTGTGATAGATTGATAGAACGATAGCGTTAGGATACGTTCTTGTGATGATATGACTAAGGTACGTTTCGTAATGATATGTCTGTGATAGGTATAAGAGCGTTAAGGCTATGGTAAGTTAGAGAACGATATGACTATGAAGTGTTTACGTTATGACTTGTTTATGATATCATACATTATATGCTAGATTATTGTGCTTAAGTACATAGTCATGTGAACGTGAATGTATGCTATGTATGCTGTTTAGTCTGATGTGATGTGTAATGCATGTAACGATATGTTATTCTTGAATGGTTATGACATGATTGTATCGAATGTTTGAATGTTAACAGCATGAATTGTATGAATTGAAAATGAGAAGGCATGAAGCATGGAGNGTTCTACACGTGTCATATATATTTATATGTGTGAATTGTCTGTGGATCGATATGCCTTTTATATGTTATGTATATGTTATAATATGTGAATTTTATGATAATAATTACGGTAGAATGTGTTCAAGGATATGTTTGAGATAGGATACGAGAAGGATGCACAAAACGAAATGTAACGATAGGAGTAAAATACGTTCATGAAACGTTAAAGTTAGGTTACATACCGGAGTGATATGGACAAGAGAGATTGATGGAAGAATACGATTAGGTTACGGGTAGAAAGGGATAAGTTTGTGATAGATTGATAGAACGATAGCGTTAGGATACGTTCTTGTGATGATATGACTAAGGTACGTTTCGTAATGATATGTCTGTGATAGGTATAAGAGCGTTAAGGCTATGGTAAGTTAGAGAACGATATGACTATGAAGTGTTTACGTTATGACTTGTTTATGATATCATACATTATATGCTAGATTATTGTGCTTAAGTACATAGTCATGTGAACGTGAATGTATGCTATGTATGCTGTTTAGTCTGATGTGATGTGTAATGCATGTAACGATATGTTATTCTTGAATGGTTATGACATGATTGTATCGAATGTTTGAATGTTAACAGCATGAATTGTATGAATTGAAAATGAGAAGGCATGAAGCATGGAGCGTGATAGGGGGGTTATGTTCATTAATGATAAATGTAGAAGTAGTGGGGACCTCATGCATTATGTGTGTTCATGCATCTGGGGGATACCCCTATCCCATCACGAGGGTATGGATGCGTACATCCAATGGCAGGACAATGATCGTTATGCTTTGCATAGCGCTGCCGTGACGGTTACTAGTTTTAACGGGTCCCAGCATAAGGGGCTCCCAGAGTATGCCACCGGATAAGGAAAGTGGCCCAGCGGTGTGCGAACTAGCTGGTGAGCCCATACTCGCACGTATGGGCTGTGTGTACAGTATATGGTACACGTCTACAATTACCCGTTAGGACAGTACCGTAGGGAAAACGAAACGAAATGAAAGATAGGTCTCATCATTTCATTGTATGTGATTATTGCATTTAACCCCAATAGTGGGGTCATTTACGGAGTATTTCTTTAAATACTCAAGTCATGTGCTAGTACATTTTTCAGGTTAAGGCAAGGCATTCCTGTACGGCTGACGACGACATCACAACTCGAGACCATGGTATATGCATAGACTAGTGATATTTATTTTCTTAGTCTTAGGCTAGAATAGGATGTTTTTAATTTAAACTCTTTTTCATTTTATTTAGTCTTCTGTTGTGTCGTTTTAAAGATGTTTTCGAAACACGTAAGTCCATGACTGTATTTTAAGATAAAGGTTATGTTTTATGGAATTTAAATGAAGTCTTCCGCATTCAATGTTTATGGTATGTATACAGTAGCGACCTTAAATTAAGTAGAAAATTTCGGGTCGTTACGTATTTCATCACAATGTATCATATCATAAACAAGTCATAACGTAAACACTTCATAGTCATATCGTTCTCTAACTTATCATAGCCTTAACGTTTTTATACCTATCACAAACATATCATTACGTGAACGTACCTTAGTCATCTCATCACAAGAACTTAACCTAACGCTATCGTTTTATCAATCTATCACAAACCTATCCCTTTCTACCCGTAACCTAACCGTATTTGTAACGCCCCTAATTTTCTTTAACCTATTAGTGACGTCACCCATGCATACTTATCTCATTAAGCGGAAGCTCATCATAAATAACCTTGAAATAGTCTTTCATAAAAATTCATGAATCCAAAACATTACCTAAACTACGAAAATAAACCTTCAATACTGAATCCAAAATAAATTCAAATAAAACGGTACTCAATCCTATATAACTTAAAACAGTCTAATAAAAGTAAACTCCTAAAAATATCCCGTCTCCAACTTCCATGGTGGCCTCAGCTCCGCCGTCAACCGTACATTGGCGCCTTGCCTTTACCTGAAAAATGTAGGTAGCACGTGGCTTGAGTATTTTATGAAATACTCAGTAAGTCACCCCGCTGTTGGGGTTAGGAATGCAAACACATGCAACATATGAGCGGGACCTAACTTTTCATAAACTTTTCATAGCCTTGGGCACTTTTCTATTCCGGGTAGGGTTGGATGTGTGGTACTCCTTCACACATGGCCCATGTACGTGTACATGAACCCACCAGGCGGGCTCTTATACGTACCCCCTGGGCCTGACTTGGTCGGGCACAACGTGTTACACATAGCCGGACACCATAGAACAGAAAAGGGCCCGCATGATATTATGGCGAACATAAATATCGTATTTCATTCTTTTGTATCATAAAGGGGAAGAATCCCGATGCACGTGACATACATATATGCATGAGGTCCCTTAACATATTTAACATGGCATTACATAAGCAGTGCTAACATTGCATTTACGTTTCTTACATCACATGACATCTCACATGACTTACATTACATGGCATATTACATAACATTCCAGTTGCATAAACATCTCATAACATGACTCGATAATTCTACGTGTATCTATGGCATCAAACAACATATTCATGGCATACAATACTAACATCTCATTCATGACATAACATAAACAGTCAACAGTCAACACAAGTTCATACGTCACATAACATACACAATCTACGGTCAATACAATCTATACATCACATAATCATATCACATAAAATATGGTGCATGCAGGGGCCACAGGGCACGCACCATCATACAACACGTAGAAAGCTAACTCCAACAGTAAGGTCACTTACCTCGATAGTCTTGGTTGAAGTCACTCACAACGAGCTAATCCCAGCGGTTAAATAAGTCCTATGATAACCACATAAAAATTTAGAACCTTTCATAAGGTACCCTAACTAAACCTCATGCTATTTATCAAATAAACCCTTGACCTAATCTGTCTTTAACGTTTAGGAGCCATACTGACCTCGGATGGTAAAAATAAGGGCAGAAACGACTTCGGAAGGGCCAAAAATCTTGGAATCGATATATTATAGTGATACCGATTCACCAAGCTGAGCTGCCGAGCCGACCAATTAAGCCGCCGAGCTGAGCTGCGGGATTTGATGGAGCCGAGCTGCCGTACACGTCAAGCCGAGCCGAGAGCACGCGTGCGGAGCCGAGACCAAGGCTGCAGCGCGCGTCCGCGTTGGGCCGAAACGCACAGGGCCCGCGTTCGTTCCGTGGGCTGGTCCAGAGGCCAAACGTGAACCCGACCCGTTTTCCTTCGTCTTCCTTACCCGAAATCTCGCGAAAACCCTAATCGTCGCTGCGCCGCCAACGACGACGTCACAACCCCGATTCCGACGATGCGACGACACCCCTCACCTATTCCGACCAACGCGCAACGATATTCAACACCGATAGCCTCGGTCGCTTCTCCCTCCGGCCACTCACCGAAGAAAATCCAGCGAACCACCTCACACGTTTTTCCTGGCTAACCCTCTCGATTTTTTCCGTACTCTCAGACACCCTCGAAAACCCTAAACGTTTGGAGAGCAAAAGTTGTTTCCAAGGAAGGAGGAGAGTTGTATATGGGAATATAAAAGGTCTTTATGACTTTTACATTAAGGTAGTAATTTCCTTCCTAGAAATCATACATTTTCCAGCGACAATAATTGCAGCATAATATCTTTTCGTTTTGGCAGCAAAAATAAAATCTTACCATAAAATCTAAAATAAATAAAACAAAAATTCGAATCCTTACAGTATTCTTCTATCAATCTCTCTTATCCATATCACTCAGCTATGTAACCTAACTTTAACGTTTCATGAACGTGTTTTACTCCTATCGTTACATTTCGTTTTGTGCATCCTTCTTGTATCCTATCTCAAACATATCCTTGAACACATCGTACCGTAATTATTATCATACAATTCACATATTATAACATATACATAACATATAGGAAGCATATCGACCTACAAACAATTCACACATATCAATATATATGACATGTGCAGAACCATAGTGTAACGACCCGAAATTTTTACTTAATTTAAGGTCGCTACTGTATACGTACCATAAACATTGAATGCGGAAGACTTCATTTAAATTTCATAAAATATAACCTTTAACTTAAAACACAGCTATGGACTTACGTGTTTCAAAAAAATCTTTAAAACGACACAACAAAAGACTCGAAATAAAATAAATAAGCGTTTAAGTTTAAAACATCCTATTCTATCCTAAGTCTAAGGAAATAAATACCACTATCCTATGCATGTGTCATGATCTCGAGTTACGATGTCGTCGTCAGCCGTACATGGATGCCTTGCTTTAACCTGAAAAATGTAGTAGCACATGGCTTGAGTATTTAAAGAAATACAGTAAGTGACTCCACTACTGGGGTTAAATGCAACAATCACATGCAATGAAATGATGGGACCTATCTTTCGTTTCGTTTCATTTCGTTTCGTTTCGTATTNGACACGTGCAGAACCACAGGGCACGTGTCAACATCATATATAAGCATGCTGATTGTAAGGTCACTTACCTGACCAGCTTAAGTCGTTGTCACGAATATATCTTCAATTAAAGTTCGATTCTTCCCTTTGAAATCCGAGTCAACCTATATGAGCTCATGACATTAGTTTCAAGTTTTATCTCTATAAAATTATTACTTTAATTTACATTGGGNCACCGCTGGGCCACTGTCCCTAGCCAGTGGGCATGCTCTAGGGCCCCACCGGGGNATGACATTAGTTTCAAGTTTTATCTCTATAAAATTATTACTTTAATTTACATTGGGCCATTGTTAAAAGTCTGAAATGTTATATATCTATAATTATATTTTTATTAAAAATCTTATTTTTCTTAAGATATAGCTTTTTCAAGTTATTGTGGGCTTTACAGTACTCTATAAACTCTCTCTATTTACCCTCTGTGTTTACCTTTTTCCCTCTATATTTAGTTTGTGTTTTTTTTATCGATTTCCTTTTAATTCTGTTGTCATGCGTTCCAAATTTCCAGTAATCTCTGTTTCCAAATATTTCCTCATCTCAGTGTTTCCTATTCAAAATTTTTCTTTGTTTCCTATTCAAAAGTTTTCTGGGCCATTCTTTCCTTAATCTATTCATTTGGTTACTGATAAAAATTTAATCTAATATTACTAATCTGACGTGATTCCTTATCTCAGTGTTTCCTATTCAAAAGTTTTCTTTGTTTCCTATTCAAAAGTTTTCTGGACCATTCTTTCTTTAATCTATTCATTTGGTTACTGATAAAAATTTAATCTAATATTACTAATCTGACATGATTTTTTAGAATCGTATAAATGATTGATATTTAGTTTCTAACTCAGAGGTAGATCATTGTAATAATTCAATCAAGATCTAGTTGTGATTTCTAAAAAAAAATAGGATAAAAGAAAATAAAGATTTAATATATACTTGTTGATCAGATCTATCTTCACATAAATCTCCAACTGGTTAAAGGTCATTCTCATTTTTTTTCTCAAGTAAATATTAGGATTATTGATTTTCTGTTTCTTTTTTGCAGTAACTATTACTTGATGGCATAAGGATAGGTTGAGGAGAGATAACTGTGGGAAAGGATGAGAGGTTAGTGGAATGGAGTGGGAAAAAGTTTTTTTTTTTTTTTTTTTTNTTTTTTTTTTTTTTTTTTTTTTTTTTTTTTTTTTTTTTTTTATAATTAATTAATTAGTTAATTTATTATTATTATTATTTCAACTATTTTTATTCGTTTATATCTTTATTTATTTTTGGGCTATTACATTATATCTCTGTAAAAGAAACTTTCGTCCTCGAAAATGTTTTAATCTTGGAATAACTCGGGTCCTTATTCTAAGAGTTCTTTGTTAAGTCTTCAAGTTCCACTAAGTAAAAATTCTTAACAAGTATACCTTAATTCGTATGAGTCATAACATTTATTTGCATGTATAAAACTTTCATAAGCCTATCACTTTATATTCATAAAATCTTTGAATTTTTATAAGGTGTCTTGTCAGATAGTTAGATATTTTAAATCTTAATTCATACTCCAGAAGGGTCTTTTGGTCATTTACCCCCAAATCTTGGTTTAATTCTTCATCATATTCCAATGGCCTTGTAACTTTGTGTAATCCTTTTACACCATGATATAAGGCTCCTCATCAAATTTCATGTCATTTAGAGGTCACTTTGGTCATAAACTAGGGGTACGTAATTATAGGGGCATTTTAGTCTTTTTACACCTACACTTGGTTGAGCCCGTTATCATAACCTAATGGTCACCAAATTTCGTACATAGCCTTATCATGTCATATAGGGTCTTCTTCTAAAATGTTATGGACAACATAATTCATCTAAGGTTTGTGGCTCTGGCACTTCATTGAAATAAATGTTCATGTGTACCATAAGGTTGGAAAACTTACATAATTCCATCTACTAGATCAATAGTTTTACTAGTTTCTGCTTTACATTGTTCTCCAAATCAAATTTTTTTACACTTAGCTAAAGGTTCATTAATTGACTATTTGTCCATACATCCTCAAAATCTCATTTTAAAATACGGGATCTCTGCCTACACAAGAAAATTGTTGGTAAAACTCCAAAATGTCACTTTCTTTTGATCTAAACTTTTCCTCTCCTTATCATTAAAGAAAGACAACGAAAAATTTCAGGGTAGAAACCTTCTCGAGAATTTCTCTTAAGATTCAAACCCATAGCTGATGATGGAACTAGAATAGATATTTTTATGTTTCCTACTCACACGCACTCATACCTTTGTTTCTCGATCAATCTCTAATTTTAATCTTCCTCCCCAATAAAATATTACGGTGCTGGTATAGACCGAATTTCGTTACCGTCTAATTCTGACCAGTAATAGATACCAGGGCTTTGCAATATTTGACTGACCACAATTTTGTATAGTCCATTTACTATAGGAGTTCCCCGGGAATTCACTAGAGGAATGTTNATTTTTGGAGTCAAAATCATGACATGAAACTAGTTAAGAACTCCACCCTATCCCAATGCAAATAGAATGCACTAGTAAATCACATGGATCTAGGAAACATTGTCAAGAACTTCCTATATTTAATTTGTGGTCAAGCTAGAGTTTGAAGATTTGGTAACTTCCATAGGAAACATTGTCAAATAGGCTTTTCTCTTGGTATACCTTATCTAGTATAGCCCAAAACTAATACTCCTATAACCATGAAAGACAACACAACCCTTTCAACACCTTTGTAATATCAAAAATGGGCTTAACAAAATTCTTTTCTAAAAATTGATATTATATAAGCATGGTGGATATTCTTAGATGCCATAAAACTTGGAATACTTGAAAATCAAACTTAAAATGACAGTTTTGAAACTTTTATTATAGTAATACCTTTTAACTAGGTTGACATTGCTAAAAAAAATTGATTGGTAATTTTCTACAACAATTTGTTTATGTTGAGCTTCCTGAGTGCATTCGTATACCCTAAGGAGGATTACCACAAAACTTCTAGTTGATTTAGAGACAATGTCCCCTCTAATCCTCGTGTATCCCCCACCCAAGTTCATCTTAAATCATGGTTTCTTAAATTTAAGGTATCTTGACAATCTCATATCTCATACCGTAGTCCCTCTCCATATACCTCTAAAATTTTGACCATGATCGTAATGCCTCGTCCAAACTGTGGTTCGATACTTTTAAATCACGTCACAACTTCCCTAATTGGTTGTATTATTATTATTATTTATTATTATTATTATTATTATTATTATTTTAATTTTCAGCTCATATTAAGGCAGGAAAGTTCTTTTTTTTTTTATTTTTAATTTTTTTTTTTTACATCTCAATACTTCCAAACCTCAGCTTCCATTTAAGTGCCCATTCACCAATCAATTTAAGTATACATGTTTTAAACTTTTATGATTAACTCAATTTTTTTTACTGATACTTTTAATTTCATCTTTACCTACTTCAAAGTAATAAAATTTTCTTTCAGACACTACCACTTTTAATATCTCTAGTATACTATAGGATACTGACATTTATCAAGCTTCTTAGGTCATTTTATTTATCTAAAACTACTTACTCTTCCATATACATTGGTACAGTCCTCCCCATCTCTATGGTCTTAAGACTGTGTAGTTTATCTATATTCAAGACTTCTAACTAAAACATATGATATTGCTTAGCAAAATCATTTTCACGCATACGCTAACATTTAGTAGCTTACTAAAATTAAAGCTAGCAACAATCTCAGTAAATCTAAACATCATCAATACAACAATTTACATTCACATTCCAGGAAAGGTAAACATAACGTATTCTAAATTAAAATAAATATATAATTAAACTAACATTAATGCAGTAAATTATAATACAATCAATAGGGTAAAAGTCCAATTATGAGTTATATTTTATAATGACCAAGCAATAACAACATACAGAATCAATGACATTTCATTTTATTATCTTACACAAGACATACCTGACGGAGACGGGGCACCGACGGTGGGACCATGGAACATGCCAAGCTTATATCGTAGGTTAGTCTACAAGATCTATAACCTAGAGCTCTAATACCAACTGTAACGATCCGAAATTTTCTACTTAATTTAAGGTTGCTACTGTATACGTACCATAAACATTGAATGCAGAAGACTTCATTTAAATTCCATAAAACATAACCTTTAACTTAAAACACAGCCATGGACTTACGTGTTTCGAAAACATCTTTAAAACGACACAACAAAAGACTCGAAATAAAATAAATAAGCGTTTAAGTTTAAAACATCCTATTCTATCCTAATTCTAAGAAAATAAATGACACTATCCTATGCATGTGCCATGATCTCGAGTTACGATGCCGTCGTCAGCCGTACAGG
>NC_036651.1:5264710-5271006 GCF_002806865.2 Cucurbita pepo subsp. pepo | reverse complement strand
GACATATCATTACGTAACGTACCTTACTCATATCATCACCAGAACGTATCCTAACGCCATCGTTCTATCAATCTATCACAAACCTATCCCTTTCTACCCATAACCTAACTGTATTCTTTCATCAATCTCTCCTATCCATAGCACTCCAGTGTGTAACCTAACCTTAACGTTTCATGAACGTATCTTACTCCTATCGTTACATTTCGTTTTGTGCATCCTTCTCGTATCCTATCTCAAACATCTCCTAGAGCACATCGTACCATAATTATTATCATACAATCCACATATTATTACATAACATAACATAACATATAGGAAGCATATCGATCCATAGACAATTCGCACATATTAATATATATGACACGTGCAGAACCACAGGGCACGTGTAAACATCATATATAAGCATGCTGATAGTAAGGTCACTTACCTGACAAGCTTAAGTCGTTGTCACGAATATATCTTTAATTAAAGTTCGATTCTTCCCTTTGAAATCCGAGTCAACCTATATGAGCTCATGACATTAGTTTCAAGTTTTATCTCTATAAAATTATTACTCTAATTTACATTGGCCCATTGTTAAAAGTCTGAAATGTTATATATCTATAATTACATTTTTATTAAAAGTCTTATTTTTCATATTGTTGTATAAGAAAGTAGATACAGTTTTTTCAAGTTATCCTCGGCTTTACTACTCTCTGTATTTACCCTCTGTGTTTACCTTTTTCCCTCTATATTTAGTCTGTGTTTTTTAATTCCCTAATTTTTTTTTTATCTGTTTCCTTTTAATTCGGTTGTCATGCCTTCCAAATTTCAAGTGATCTTTGTTTCCAAATCTTTCCTTATCTCATCTCAGTGTTTCCTATTCAAAAGTTTTCTTGGCCATTATATCTTTAATCTATTCATTTGGCTACTGATAAAAATTTAATCTAATATTACTAATCTGAAGTGATTTTTTAGAATCGTATAAATGATTGACATTTAATTTCTAACTCAAAGCTAGATCATTGTAATAATTCAATCAAGATCTAGCTATGATTTCTAAAAAAAATAGGATAAAATAAAATAAAGATTTAATATATACCTTGTTGATCATATCTATCTTCAGGTAAATCTACTGTGAATCTCAACTGGATAAATGTCATTCTCATTTTTTTTTCTCATGTAAATCTTACAATTATTGATTTTCTGTTTCTTTTTTGCTGTAACTGTCATAAAGATAGGTTGAGGAGAGATGATTGCGGGAAGGGATGAGAGGTTAGTGGAGAGGAGTGGGGAAAAGATTTTTTTTAAAATTTTATTTATTTATTTATTTAAATTAATTAATTAGTTAATTTTTTTTATTATTATTATTTTAACTATTTTTTATAATTATTTTTATTCGTTTATTTCTTTATTTATTTTTGGGGTATTACAAGGATCCACTTAACTAAAATTAAATTATTAACGACTTTTGTTAACCATTAGTGACTTCACTTGAAATTATTTAATTAAGACTATCTCACCTTATTAAAGGTGTATGTCTTTTATTTTAACTTCTTTAGAAAATCACATTTGTGATGCAAATATGTTTTTCTATTTAGAATTAAATAAAAGACTATTTTGTTTCTCTTTAGGAGTAGCTTACACTCGGCATGATTTTGAACATATTTGTCTAAGCATATATGTTTGATTACAATTATTGAGGTGTTGTAAACTAAGTTTACTCCATTTACATAATCTCAAAAATTGTCTCATAGACAATTTTGAAGGCAATCATGCAATCCCTATTGCATATCCCAACGAGAGTTCTATAATAGCGTATATTTTTTTTTTATTACGTAACTATATCTAATATAGTTTTATTTTCTCCTCTCACCTCACAGTTTTATAAAATTGTATTATTAAAGTTAGGAAATCAATTCCACTTTCTATCAACTAATTTTACTTCACAATGTTCTTGTACTATTCATTATGATCGAATCATAATGTCTTGATAGATTTACCAAAATGGATTCTAGTCTCATTTTTCTTGAACTTTTCAAAAAAAAAAAAAAAAAAAAAAAAAAAAAGAAAAAAAGAAAAGAAAAAGAAAAAGAAAAAGAAAGAAGGAAGGAAGGAAGGAAAGAAAGAGTAAGTTACATTTGGTAAGGATACTTATACATTGAATAATCATCAATCACATTGATAAAATACTAACACTATTCTTTGACTTTTGCATTCATTAGACCATTTGGGTCAGAATGCATAAGCCAAAAACGCTCTTTGGTCTAGCAACCTTATTCAATAAAAGCCCAATGATTATCTTGCATGAAAAGCGAGATCTATAGACATGTAAAGTAATTAACTCCAACAGTTAAAGAATTACCTTTTACTAGTCTGTTCATTGTATTCAATTTGACATTAATAAAATGAACTAACAAAGACAAGTATCATTATTTGGAGAAAACAATTTGTCTTTTTATTCTTGATTCTCTAATCATGAATATTTCAATGTTTTGTAGTACATAATGAGTGTTAACATTTTAACACATAGTATTATTTAGAGCCGAACATATTTTCAAACAATTTTGAAAATATAAGTTTTAATATTTAAAAGTAATTCATACTCTTAGGAACTAAAGTTTAAAGAAAATGAATTTCTTTTATGGTTATTAAAAACACCATATTCATCATTTAATAACAATTTTTACTTAACGACATCTCAATGTCTCCCACTACACCAACTGAGATTGATTTCTTAGTGCCAACATGTATAATATATTATACATCATTAAGTATTTTCCAAGAATTACATATAAGTGTAATGAAAAACAAATCTTGATAGTAGATCTTATATCAACTATCAGGTGGTGTCACCTAGTCTCCACAAAAAATCTAGCAAATCAAATTTGCTTTCATTTACATAGAGTAATTTCGAAAATTTCTCTCAATATAATGGCTAATTAGGAACTATTTCCTATCAATAGCTTCGTCATAAAATTTTTCTTGAATTTTATAATACTTAATTGGGAGATCATTTAGATAATTATCTAAATTTATCTTCCATCTACTCAAACATCTTGTTTTTTTGTCATTTTCTTATCCTTTAGTCATGATATCTAACATGTCAACTAGAATATATGAACAAAGTTTTCTCATGACCTTTGATTCACCAATCATGTGCTCTTTGAATAATTCCATTCACATTGATAAGAGGTCTAGAGAACATTTTTCAATAATAATAATAATAATAATAATAATAATAATAATAATAATAATAATAATAATAATAATAATAATAAATTATATAATGGTATTATAGTGCTAATATTATTTTTTCAAGTATTAAAATTTTCTCAATATGACTTATCAGTAGTGAAAATTAAACAATTGAGATCTAGGACATAATATTTGAAATATATAAAATATTATTTAATTACAAACAATCAAACTATCCATTCAATTTCAGCATAAGAACAAACAATTTTATAATATGAATCCTATAAACCATTTCTAATGCTCAGTACTTTAGTGATTTCGAACAAGTGACGCCGTAGGGTAGGTCAAGTGTTCTTTCACTAAACTGAGACAATATCAACCAAACATTGTACCAGAATAACTCTTATTCCTATAATATTTAGTTACTATTAGTTCGGTCATGAACATCATTAACAACCTTAATCTCTCTTCGTAAATGTAATCCATCATTTTAGATCTTGTAATTTTATCCCAACAAGTGCCGCCGTAGAGTAGGTCAAGTATTGGAAATAAAATTACTATCTTATCCTTTTCAAGAGTTCACCCTGATATTGACCTATGCAAACACCTTCCGTAGGGGGACGATCCAAAAACCGCCACGAGCCCCCGCATGGATCTCACGTTATGAACCAATGATGGAGACCATAGGATATGTTGACACATTTACTTCTCCCATTTACTATAAATACTTTCTCAAGATATTCACCTTCATATTGACTCATGCAAACACCTTCTGTAGGGGGACGTTCCAAAAGCCGCCACGAGGCCCCACATGAATCTCACGTTGTGAATCAATAATAGAGAACGTAGGATATCCTGACATGTGTCCTTAATATCTTTATGACAGATGTAAGGTTTTCTATTACTCAGACAAATTAGGCTAATCTCATTTATCTAAGTTTCCAATCTACCCTTTTCATAACCCTTATGTTGGTTGGATTGTTTTTAAACTATTTAAAATTAATCACATTATGAGCCTACTTAATGAAATTAAATAAAATTTCATTGGGAACCGTTAGAACTTTGTTAGACATGGTTCGATCTATGATGAGTTATGCTCCACTACCAAATTCTTTTTGGGATATGCCAGTGGAGACTGCATTATACATATTGAATGTAACGACCCGAAATTTTCTACTTAATTTAAGGTCGTCTTGGATTGATATATCAATGGATTTTGTTTTAGGTTTACCTAGGACTAGGAAAGGTTATGATAGCATCTTTGTTGTGGTTGATCGATTTAGTAAAATGGCTCATTTTATTCCTTGTCACAAAACTGATGATGCAAAACATATTGCTGACTTGTTTTTTAGGAAAGTTGTACGATTGCATGGCATTCCTAAAAGCATCGTTAGTGATCGTGATGTAAAATTTTTAAGCCACTTTTAGCGTGTTTTATGGGGTAAGTTAGGAACTAAGCTAGTATATTCAAATACTTGTTATCCTCAAACGGATGGACAAACTGAAGTTGTTAACAGAACCATGACTACTATTCAAGACAGAGATGAATTAAATTCACTTTAAGTTGCATTTAATGAACTCCGCCGAATTTATCAAACTAGTGAAAGGATGACTAATAAGCACATTTTATTATTTGCATTATTTAATTATAGTTTAACTATTTGCTTGTCATATTTAAGGTAGTTTTAAATATAGGAGTTAAGGTTATATTGTAACCCACCTAGGTTACTATATTCCACCATTAACTATCTATTTTAATACGGAGGTTATGAGTATTTCTCATTTACTAGCCCATTTAATTTGGGAGTTATGTATCACATAGGTTAAGGTTTGCAAAGGCTATATAAAGCCTTCTTTCCTTTGATTAGACATGACATTTTGGAATTAAGAATAAAATTTCTATTTTAGCTTTGTTGAGAGCTAAACTTTCTTTGCAAATTCTTGTGTTTAGAACTTGCATGCTAGAGTCATTCAAGTGGTATTGATCAAACCTCTTGTGGAGTGATTCGAATCACGAGTTTAGAAACAAGTTTTCTTTACTCTTGATTTTGATCATCAAGGTAATCCGTTTCATACTTTCCCTTGGGTTGATTTCCATATCGACAAAAGAATAAGTCAAATTGACCATTTGACTTTTACATGATTTATAAAATTAAAAAGAGTTTTTTTTAACAAATGTTGATGTGCTTTAAGTGGCTAATGCAACAAGTTTAAAATCAATTGAGTAAAAAATCTTTTTGGCAATAGGTCCATTTGGAGAGCACCGTGATCGACAGTTTTTTTAATCTTCTTGGCATCGACATTTTTTGAATCTTCTTGGCAATAGGTTCATTTGGAACACTGTGATTCTTATCATAAATCTACCTGGATAATTGATTCAGGATAGGTTCGAATTTTGTTGTTGACATTTTTTAATCGACATTTTTTTTAATCTTCTTGGCATCGACATTTTTTGAATCTTCTCGAAAATAGGTCCATTTGGAACACCGTGATTCTTATCATAAATCTACCTGGATAATTAATTTAGGAGCCAGTAATTATGTTTATTCTTCTTTTCAAGAAAGTGACTCTAGAAGCAGTTAAATGAGGGAGAAATAATTTTCTCAATCTATCCTAAGGTTTATTATGCGATTACAATTCAATCTATACTAATTTATATTAATGAAGTAAACAAAATTCAACCTAAACTAACCTATACTAGGAAATGGAAAGAAAATACCCTATGCATGTGCCACGGTCCAGGGGTGTACGATGCCGCCGCCGACCTCACATGGGTGCCTTGCCTTTATCTGAAATGTAAAGTAGCATGAGGCTTGAGTATTTCTAGAATACTCAGTAAGTGACCCCCTATCGGGGTTATGCAACATTCACATGCAATGAAATGATGGGACCTATCTTTCGTTTCGTTTCGTTTTCCCTACGGTGCTGTCCTAACGGGTAAACTTTGGACGTGTACCATATACTCTACACACAGCCCATACGTGTGAGTATGGGCTCACCAACTAGTTCGCACACCGCTGGGCCATTTTTCGTATCCGGTGGGCATGCTCTGGGAGCCCCTTATGCCGGTACCCGTTAGAACTAGTAACCGTCACGGTAGCGCTATGCAAAGCATAACG
>NC_036651.1:5259423-5263391 GCF_002806865.2 Cucurbita pepo subsp. pepo | reverse complement strand
ACATCAGTTTCAAGTTTTAACTCTGTAAAATTATTACTCTAATTTACATTGGTCATCTTAAAATTCTGATATTTTCTGTTGACAAAATTTAAGGAAGCTCACTGCCCTCTCATAAAAATTAGGATATTTTCTATTAGACAAAATTTAAAGGAGCTCACTAGATATTTCATTTTATTGTTAAATACTGTTTAACAAATCTTTTCTCAATCTCCCTTCCTCCTTTCTCTCATTTTTTTTTTCATTCCGTAAATAGGTTTTTCAATTATGTAAACAGATATTACTGCCAATTTTAAGTACAGGCTACGAATCTTTTAGTTATTGAATCTAACCTTATAACCTTATTTCGTATAACTAAAATGCTAACAAAAATCTAATAATTGTATATGGGATCTGATTATTATAGACTGTAAGATAGAAAAGAAGATTTGATCCTAAATTAATTTCTTATAACATAACTATAAAGGAAAAGAAAATATGAGATAGGATTTTACCGTAATAACTGACAAACTCTCAATTCTTCTCAAATCTGAACATTTTTTTTTTATTTACAGTTGCATAATATGGGTTGAGGAGAGATAATTGTGGGAAGGGACGAGAGCTTAGTGGAGAGAGGTGGAGGAATTTTTTTTTTTTTTTTAATTTTAATTAATTAATTAATTTATTATTATTATTATTATTTTAACTTTTTTTTTTCTTTATAATTTTTTTTTTCTTTATTTCTTTATTTATTTTTGGGCTATTACATTGAATGTAGTTCCATCCAAAAGTGTCACTATGACACCTTTTGAATTGTGGAAGGGTCGTAAAGCTAGTTTACAACACTTCAGAATTTGGGAATGTCCAGCACATGTGTTGAATACAAATCCAAAGAAATTGGAACCTCGTTCTAAAATATGCCTATCTGTAGGTTATCCCAGAGAGACCAAAGGTGGTTACTTCTACCGTAAGGAAGAAAATAAAGTATTTGTATCTGCAAATGCTATTTTTTTAAGAAGAAAATCATATGAGAAATCATAAACCTCAGTAGCAAAATAGTAATAAATGAATTAAATGAAGCTACTAATACATCAACAAGAGTTTTTTATAGTTCCATTCCTTCTGATAATCGGATACATCCATACCAAGAATTGGGAACGCCTCGTCGTAGTGGAAGGGTTATAAAACAACCTAACCGTTGCATAGGCTTGACTGAAGCTGAAGTTGTCATAACTGATGATAACATCGAGGATCCATCGTCTTTTAAACGAGCAAGTGATGATGTTGACAAGGATGAATGGATCAAAGCCATGAACTNAGACCAAAGGTGGTTACTTCTACCGTAAGGAAGAAAATAAAGTATTTGTATCTGCAAATGCTATTTTTTTAAGAAGAAAATCATATGAGAAATCATAAACCTCAGTAGCAAAATAGTAATAAATGAATTAAATGAAGCTACTAATACATCAACAAGAGTTTATGATAGTTCCATTTCTTCTGATAGTTGGATACATCCATACCAAGAATCGGGAATGCCTCGTCATAGTTGGAGGGTTATAAAACAACCCAACCGTTACATGGGCTTGACTGAAGCTCAAGTTGTCATAACTGATGATAACATCGAGGATCCATTGTCTTTTAAATGGGCAATTGATGATGTTGACAAGGATGAATGGATCAAAGCTATGAACCTTGAAATAGAGTCAATGCACTTAAATTCAGTATGAGAACTTGTAGATCCTCCTGAAGGGGTAAGACCTATAGGTTGTAAATGGATTTACAAGAGAAAGCGAGGAGTAGATGGAAAGGTACATACCTTTAAAGCGAGACTTGTGGCAAAAGGATTCAACCAAAGATTGGGACTGGACTATGAGGACACTTTCTCTCCTGCTACCATGTTAAAGTCTATTCGCATTCTCTTATCCATTGCCACATATTTTGACTATGAGGTATGGCAAATGGATGTAAAGACTGCTTTTCTAAATGGCAATCTTGAAGATAACATCTACATGAATCAACCAGAAGGGTTATAAGCCAAGGTCAAGAGCAAAAGATTTGCAAGCTTAAAAGATCCATTTATGGACTTAAACAAGCATCGAGATCCTGGAACATTAGATTTGATAGTACGGTTAAATCATATGGTTTTGAGCAAAATGTTGCTGAACCTTGTGTATACAAGAAAATCAATAGAAAATTAATAGCTTTTCTTGTCTTATATGTAGATGATATTCTATTCATTGGAAATGATGTAGGCTATCTTACTCATATAAAAAATTGGCTAGCTAATCAATTCCAAATGAAAGATTCGGAAGAAGCACAGTTTATTTTGGGAATCCACATTATAAGGGGTCGTAAGAACAAAACGCTAGGCTTGTCTCAAGCATCTTATATCAACAAGATTCTTGTCAAGTATTCGGTGCAAAATTCCAAAAAGGGTAATCTACCTTTTAGGCATGGAATTATATTGTCAAACAAACAATATCCCAAGACACCTCAAGAAGTTGAGGATATGAAAAAGACTCCTTATGCCTCAGCTGTAGGCAGTCTAATGTATGCAATGTTGTGTACAATACCTGATATGTGTTATGCAGTAGGGATTGTCAGTAGATATCAGTCAAACCCAGGATATGATCACTGGATTGCAGTTAAAACGATCCTCAAGTATCTGCGAAAAACAAGGAATTATGTGCTTGTGTATGGAACTAAGGATTTGATCCTTACAGGATACACTAACTCTGATTTCAAACTGATAAGGATTCAAGAAAATCTACATCAGGATCACTGTTCACCCTACGTGGAGGAGCGATAGTTTGGAGGAGCATCAAGCAAGGATGTGTTGCAGACTCTACAATAGAAGCTGAGTATGTGGCTGCTTGCGAAGCAGAAAAGGAAGCTGTGCGACTTAAAAAGTTCTTAAATAACTTGGAAGTAGATCCAAATATGGATAAACCCATCACACTTTATTGTGATAATAATGGTGATGTGGAAAATTCTAAAGAACCTAGAAATCACAAAAGAGGGAAGCACATAGAGAGAAAATATCACCTTATTAGAGAGATAGTGCAGAGAGGAGATGTGATTGTCACAAAGATAGCCTCGGCAGACAACTATGCTGATCCATTTACAAAGGCTCTCCAGGCTATAGTGTTTGAGGGTCATATAGAGAGTCTAGGACTACGAGATATGTACCTACTCTAGGGCAAGTGAGAGAAAATGTTGTGTACATGTTATGCCCTAGGTCATATATTGTATATCCTACTAGTTTTAGTGCAAGTGGGAGATTGTTGGGATTTGTGCCCTAAAGCTCGTAGTTTTTGTTGTAATTTAACATTTTCTCATTCATGAATTAAGTAATTTGTTATTGTGTGAAACATTACCCAATAATCATATGAGATCCAAGGTTATTAATGTAATATTGAACAGTATGTGATTGACATACAAAAGGATCGTGTTCAAGTAATAACCTAAAGAGTAGTATATGGATAAGGTTGGGTGCCTTATCCTGGTAATACGATACAGCCCACTTTGTATTCGTTACAAATGATTTGATCCAAATCGTTCATGTGGAGAGATGCAAGTGGGGATATCCATATGTTAGGCTATGGAGCCTGATACTTATTTATAGCTTGGTCAACGGTTATATCCGGTAAAGCTATATTTAGTAAAGCTATATATAGTAAAGCTATATATGGTAAAGCTATATCCGGTAAAACTATATATGGTAAATAGCTATATATAGTAGATGGCTAAATCTGGTAAAGCTATATATAGTAAATTATACCATATATATATATATGTGATCCGGTAGAGCTTTGAAAATGTACTTTTCTATTCTCGGTACTCTCTCTTGTTGTACATACCTGAAGTCATCAATACAAAATCCTTTTAGCCAGAGTTCTCCTTGCAACTTCTCTCTATCCTTCTCTTTGTGTTCATCTAGATCGAGCGTGTGCGTTGTTGTGCGATCCTAACAACTGGTATCGATCCTAACA
>NC_036651.1:5254604-5257948 GCF_002806865.2 Cucurbita pepo subsp. pepo | reverse complement strand
CTATGGAGCCTGATACTTATTTATAGCTTGGTCAACGGTTATATCCGGTAAAGCTATATTTAGTAAAGCTATATATAGTAAAGCTATATATGGTAAAGCTATATCCGGTAAAGCTATATATGGTAAATAGCTATATATAGTAGATGGCTAAATCTGGTAAAGCTATATATAGTAAACTATACCATATATATATATATGTGGTCCGGTAGAGCTTTGAAAATGTACTTTTCTATTCTCGGTACTCTCTCTTGTTGTACATACCTGAAGTCATCAATACAAAATCCTTTTAGCTAGAGTTCTCCTTGCAACTTTTCTCTATCCCATTCTTTGTGTTCATCTAGATCGAGCGTGTGCGTTGTTGTGCGATCCTAACAACTGGTATCGATCCTAACACTATACAATGAGTTTGTATAAGACTCGACCAAGAAATATTTAATCTCTCTTTATAAATCCGTTAATTGAGAAGATTAATATTTCACATGATGATCATATGCGACTCGACCTTAATCCTAAGTGAGTCATGAACTCCTGCCTGTGAGGGATTGTTCTTTGATTTGCATGGGTGAGAATGACTTTTGTATCCGATTCATATGCTTACCATTTTGGGGACATACCAAATAGGGAGCTGGGAACATAACCTCACAAGATGGAATTCACTCCTTCCCATATAAGGTAAGTAGATGAGTAATTCTCTTAAGTGCTAATTCGGGACATGAAGGGACTCAGTTTATGATTGGATCATAAACGAATTGTTTATTAGAGAATCAGTGGTACTTAAGGTACAAGATGTATTGTTTTTCTATTTATTGCTTACGTTTTAATTCCTATTAAAAATCAACTTCGCTTTTATACCAATTGAAAGAAATGAACTTTTCATCCACGTAGCAGAAGCATTGAGAACCTTGATTTTAATAGGAATTAAAACGTAAGCAATAAATAGAAAAACAATAACTCGTACCTTTGTAGAAACCGTAGATTACGATTCTCGATTTTAACAATGAAGCTCTTCCACAAAATTTTCCGTGCTATAACTCTAAAGACTAAAGTCTTATTTATAAGGACGGTGTAAGAATATTTTGCTAAATAATATATTTCAGTATCTTATATATTAAGAAACAATATTTTATTTAAATCATATTTAAATATCACAATCTATCTCACTATATATGGAATCTCATTCTATTTTTGAATATATATTTTTATTTAAGGTATATAATATACACTAATATATTTAAGGTATCAAATACAATAAATATATTTTTTTAATTTCAACTTTTCAAATTAAATTTATTTTTCTTCTTTTAATATTTAATATATCAAATATATTAATGTGAACCTTTCAAAATTATTCTTTCAACTAATTTACCTTTTGGTATTATTATGTGACCTTATGGACCGAGGGTTATAAGCTCCCATGGCATCAAATTAATTAATTAAATTCTTTAATTAATTAATTTTCATTAATTACCTATAGGACACTCCACTATAAATTTATAGTTGAACTCTTATGTACTGTAGGACAAGTTATGTCCATGGATTATCATTAAAGACATCCTTGAGTTATTCGTAACTACAGCTTGGTCAAAAGTACGTTTTACTCTTGTAATTACATCTTGTACCTTAAGTACCACTGATTCTCTAATAAACAATTTGTTTATGATCTCTTCCTCCACGTAGCGAAAACATTGGGAACCGTTTTGATTTTATTATGAATAAAAACAATAAATACGAAATTAAGAACTCTAACTTTATAGAAACCCTAGCTTGCAAGACTCCTCGAAGTATTCCAACCATGCAGAAGTTCTTCAACATTCCACAAGATCTTCCTTACTATGACTCGAACACAAGGTCAAGGCTTGTGGGAGCCTCTTGAAAGAAAATCCCAAACGGATTGAAGAATGAGAGTTTCGAGAATTCTCTAGAGAAGTAATTTCATTCTCTAGAGAAAGTGGGAGAGATCGTTGTATCTTTGGCTCAACCCGAGAGTCCTATTTATAGGGACTCTTGGAGAATATTTACCAAATAATATATTTGCATATTTAATATATTAGAATATTATACCTTATACAAATCATATTTAAATATTATAAGATATCCTAATATATATTTAATTAATTAGAATCTTATTCAAATTTCAAATATATTTTTATTTAATATATCAAAATACATGCACTAATTTAATATTTAAGTGTATCAAATACAATAAATATATTTTTCTATATATTAAATATTAATTTCAACCGTTCAAATTAATATATTTTTCTCTATTTATATTTAACCTATCTAATATATTAAATATTAATTTGAAATTTTAAATTAAATTTATTTTCTCCTTTATATTTAATATATCTAATCTATTAAATATCAATTTGAACTCTTCAAATTTTTTTCAAATAAATTGAACCTTTTAGTGCTACTATGAGTTAGCAAGGGGACCTTATGGACCTACCGATTGGGCTCCAATGATACAAAATTAATTAATTAAACTCCTGAATTAATCAATTTCCATTCATTAACTATAGGTCACTCCACTGTAATTAATTAATTAAACTCCTGAATTAATCAATTTCCATTCATTAACTATAGGTCACTACACTGTAGACGTGTAATAGCCCAAAAATAAATAAAAAATAAAAAAAATAAAAAAATAGTTTAAATAATAATAATAATAATAAATTAATTAAAATTAAAATTAAAATTTAAAAAAAATAAAAAAATCTTTCCCCGCCTCTCTCCACTAACCTCTCGTCTCTCCTCACAATTATCTCTCTTCTACCCATCTTACGCTGGCAAAAAAGAAAGAAACACAAAGACAATTGTCACATTTGAGAATGGCTTTCAACAGATTGCAGATTCAGAATTTGTCAGTTATTACCGTAAAATCCTCTCTTAGATCTTCTTTTCCTATGGTTATAAGAAATTAATTTAGTTATGGTTATAAAAAATTAATTTAGGATCAAATCTTCTTCCCTATCTTCCCGTCTGTAATAACATCCCATATACAATTATTAGATTTTTGTTAGCATCTTAGTTATACCATATACCACATATACCATTATTAGATTTAGCAAAATTTATAAGGTTAGATTCAATAAAATTGTAGCTGGCAGATCTATAAACTAAAATTGGCCGTTAATATCTATTTGAAAAACCTATTTATAGAACGAAAAAAATTAGAGAGGGAGAGAGGGAGATTGAGAAATAATTTGTTAAACCGTATTTAATAATAAAAGGAAATATCAGAGTAGCTCCTTTAGCTCCTTTAAATTTTGTCTAACACAAACTACCAGAGCAGTGAGATTTTGTCTAACAGAAAAAGATCAGAATTTTAGGATGGCGAATGT
>NC_036651.1:5250866-5252748 GCF_002806865.2 Cucurbita pepo subsp. pepo | reverse complement strand
AATGTCACATAATGGAGAAGCAGTACCACCAGTTCCAGATCTTAATACAACCATTCTTCAAGCAATTCAAGGTATGATGGAAATGATGATGGAAGATAGACAAGAAAGAAGGGCGCAACAACAAAGACAAGAACGAACATTACAAGAAGATGGAGGTATAGTAGTACAAGAAAGACAAGTTGATGGTAGATGGAGAGGAAGAAATAACCATGCAACTATTATGCAACCTAGAAGGAAAGAGTACATGAAGATAGAGATGGGGGATTTTGCTTGAATACAGAAAAAAAAACCTTTGTGTTTTCTTGATACCCTTTTGGTGTTATTCTTTTTCAAATCTTGCTTTTAGGTTTGATGTTTAAACCGATTCATTGAATTAGTTTTGATCAAGTTAATTATGGAGTGAATTGTCTTGGTATCTAAGAGTGACCATCATAGATTCCAAGTTCGATCTAAGAGTCATTCATCTTCTAACCAGCTCTTGGTTGGAATCAATCCATTAAGTTAGCTTTCTCTGTGAACGTTTTGCAAGGATTCTAGAAGGACCTCTAGCTTTGCAAATTCCAGCAGTGTAGGCGCTTATCAGATAGTGTAACGACCCGAAATTTTCTACTTAATTTAAGGTCGCTACTGTATACATACCAAAAACATTGAATACGGAAGACTTCATTTAAATTCCATAAAACATAACGTTTAACTTAAAAACACAGCCATGGACTTACGTGTTTCGAAAACATCTTTAAAACTACACAACAAAAGACCCGAAATAAAATAAATAAGCGTTTAAGTTTAAAACATCCTATTCTATCCTAAGTCTAAGAAAATAAATACCACTACCCTATGCATGTGCCATGATCTTGAGTTGCGATGCCGTCGTCAGCCGTACAGGAATGCCTTGCCTTAACTTGAAAAATGTAGTAGCACATGGCCTGAGTATTTAAAGAAATACTCAGTAAGTGACCCCACTATAGGGGTTAAATGCAACAATCACATGCAATGAAATGATGGGACCTATCTTTCGTTTCGTTTCGTTTCGTTTTCCCTACGGTGTAATCCTAACAGGTAATCGTGGACGTGTACCATATAGGAAGCATATCGATCCTCAGACAATTCACACATATCAATATATATGACACGTGCAGAACCACAGGGCACGTGTCAACATCAAATATAACTATGTCGATAGTAAGGTCACTTACCTGGCTAGCTTAAGTCGTTGTCACGTATATATCCTTACTGAAAGTTCGATTTCGTCCTTTGAAATCCAAGCCAACCTATGTGAGCCCATAACATCAGTTTCAAGTTTGAACTCTATACAATTATTTCTCTAATTTACCTTGTTAAAATTCTGATATTTACTACAGAATTTGGAGTTTCATGCCCTCTGATATCTCCTGTTATAGTTTTAAATTCTGTTTAACAAATCTTCCCTCAATCTTCCCTCCTCCCTCATGGTAATTATTTTCATTCGCATTCTGTAAATAGATTTTCAGTTTTGTAAACATATGTAAATAAGATATTACTCTAATTCTATATTTATTTTCATTCTGTAGACCGATATTATTGGCCAATTTTAATTTGGCTACTATCTTACAAATTTATGGATCTGCCAGCTAAAATTATATTGATTCTAACCTTATTTCCTATAACTTCAGATGCTAAAAAAAAATCTAATTAATTGAACTGGGATCTGATTATTACATACGGTAAGATAGGAAGGAAGATTTGATCCTAAATTAATTTCTTATAAGCATAACTATAAAGAAAAACGAGTTCTGAGATAGAATTTTACCGTAATAACTAACAAAAATATCTAAATCTGTCATCTGTTCAAATACTTATTCTCAAATATGACGATAGTTGTTTTCTGTTTCTTTTTTTTTTT
>NC_036651.1:5238006-5250665 GCF_002806865.2 Cucurbita pepo subsp. pepo | reverse complement strand
TTTTTTTTTTTTTTTTTTTTTTTTTTTTTTTTTTTTTTTTTTTTTTTTTTTTTTTTTTTTTTTTTTTTTTTGTCAGGTTTTTTGTTTCTTTTTTTTTTTTTTGGAGCGTAGATGATCAGAGGAGAGGAGAGGAGAGATGATTGTGGGAAGGGATGAGAGGTTAGTGGAGAGAGATAGGGAAATGTCTATTTTTTTATTTTTTTATTTTTTAATTAATTAATTAATTAAATTTATTTTTTTATTATTATAATTTTAACTATTTTTATAATTATTTTTATTCTTTATTTCTTTATTTATTTTTGGGCCATTAATGATTGGTCCATCATTTCATTACATGTGATTGTTACATTTAACCCAATAGTGGGGTCACTTACTGAGTATTCTAGAAATACTCAAGGCTCGTGCTACTTTACTTTTTCAGGTTAAGGCAAGCCACTCCTATACGGTTGACGACGACATCGCAACTCGGGATCATGGCGCATGCATAGGGTAGTGGTATTTATTTCCTAGTCTTAGGCTAGAATATGATGTTTTTTTAAACTTAAACTGTTATTCATTTTATTTAGTCTTTTGTTTTGTCGTTGTAAAGATGTTTTCGAAACACGTAAGTCCATGATTGTGTTTTAAGTTAAAGGTTATGTTTTATGGAATTTAAATGAAGTCTTCCGCAATGTTTATGGTATGTATACAGTAGCGACCTTAAATTAAGTAGAAAATTTTGGGTCGTTACAATGGATTGTGATGTCCCACATTGGTTGGGGAGGATAACAAATCACCCTTTATAAGGGTGCGAAAACCTTCCCCTAGCAGACGCGTTTTAAACCCTTGAGGGGAAGCCCAAAGAGGACAATATCTGCTAGCGGTGGATCTGGGTCGTTACAAATGGTATCAGATCCAGTCACCGAACGATGTGCCGGCCTTCTCGCTGTTCCCCGACTTCTTGTTGTTCCCCGAAGGGGGGTAGACACGAGGCGATGTGCCAGTAAGGACGCTGGGCCCCAAAGGGAATGAATTTGGAGGCGGTCCCACATCGATTGGATAAAGGAACGAGTGCCAGCGAGGACGCTGGGCCCCGAAGGGGGGTGGATTGTGATGTCCCACATTGGTTGGGGAGGAGAACAAATCACCCTTTATAAGGGTGTGGAAACCTTCCCCTAGCAAACGCGTTTTAAAGCCTTGAGGGGAAGCCCGAAAGGGAAAGCCCAAAGAGGACAATATCTGCTAGCGGTGGTTTTGGGTCGTTACAAATGGTATCAGATCCAGTCACCGGACGATGTGCCGGCCTTCTCGCTGTTCTCCGAAGGGGGGTAGACACAAGGCGGTGTGCCAGTAAGGACGCTGGGCCCCAAAGGGGGTGGATTTGAGGGCGGTCCCACATCAATTAGATAAAGGAACGAGTGCCAGCGAGGACGCTGGGCCCCGAAGGGGGGTGGATTGTGATGTCCCACATTGGTTGAGGAGGAGAACAAATCACCCTTTATAAGGGTGTGGAAACCTTCCCCTAGCAGACGCGTTTTAAAACCTTGAGGGGAAGCTCGAAAGGGAAAGCCCAAAGAGGACAATATCTACTAGCGGTGGATCTTGGTTGTTACACAATATCTACTAGCGGTGGATCTTGGTTGTTACACATCATCAAGTATCGTAACGCATACATCATCATAACTCATACAATTTCTAGCCTATCTTATAGTAAGGCCACTTACTTGGTTGGCCTTGGCCGAAGTACTCCATAAATAGCTAAACGTAAGCTCTCGTTCCATGAGAGCTGCTTCCTACGTTGCCGGGGTTTGTTTCCTATCACACCGTTCACCACTTTCCGTTAGTATTTCACAATTAATTTACCTATAATTCAATAAATATGAAATACGGCTCTAAAACGGCCTCGGATACCTTAATCGAGGCCGAAAACAGATCTGGGAGGGTCGAAACAGTGGAAACTGGGCTGAAAATAGGTGAGCCAAGACGAACAGCCGCTGGGAGCTGCTCGAGGAGCCGCCGGAGTGTCACCGAAGGGAGCCCGAGTTGTTAGCGCCGAGGCGAGCTGAGGGACTACCTGCACCGCTATGTGACACGTGGCAACAGAGCGAGCCACGTCGTGCGGTAGCATCGGGTTGAAGCGGGGGTCGCAGTCTGGTTCGGGTCGTGGTCCGGGTCACAGGCTGCGGAGGCTACTAGGCGAAGACTATCGTTGTGCCTCGGCTTACTGGGCTAGGCCGCAAGTGTTTGGGTTGCAGGCCGGCTCGATTGGACCGTGGGTCTAGTCTCGGGTTGGTTCAACTAAACCGTAGCTTTTGGGCTGGTTTGAGGTTTGGGCCACTGTAGTTTGGGCTGCAGGCCGGCTCGATTGGACCGTGGGTCTGGTCTCGGGTTGGTTCAACTGAACCGTAGCTTCTAGGCTGGTTTGAGGTTTGGGCCACTGTAGTTTGGGTTGCAGGCCGGCTCGATTGGACCGTGGGTCTGGTCTCGGGTTGGTTCAACTGAACCGTAGCTTCTTAACTTGTTTGAGGTTTGGGCCACTGTAGTTGGGCTGGGCAAAAGGCAGAGGCCGAGGGAAAGAATGGGCTGGCTCTCTCGGGTTTTGGGTTCGGGTTGACCCGGATCCGTGGATCTCGTCTTCCTTACCCGACTTCGGCCGATTTTTTGGCAAGTTTTCTCTCTCCTTCCCGCGGCGTTTCCGTTGCCGATTTCGGTCATCTTTATTTCTTTTCCTCTTTATTTGTCGTCCTTCTTTCTTTTCTGGGAGTTTTGCGGCCTAAAAGTTTCTAAAACCACAGATCTAAGAACGATTAGGAAAACTCAATTTTCCTGTAACGACCCTAAATTTCCACATACTCAGAGTCGCCACTAACGTCTCATGCTCATCTATAATGCGGAAATATAACTCTTACATGAACATAGTTGATAACGTAAACTTCAAAAAAACGTTTAAAACAACTTCTTCTCTGGAAAACACAGCCATGGTCTTACGTGTTTAAATATGAAATAGTGAAATTTAGAAAAAACAAAAACAAATACAAAATAATTTAAAACAATGAAATGCAAAACAACCTATTCTAACTTAAGACTAGAAATTTAAATATGAATCTACCCTATGCACGTGCCACAGTCTCTGCTCGCGATGCCGCCGTCCTCCGTACAAGTGCGCCTTGCCTTTACCTGAAAAATGATGTGGCACACGGCCTGAGTATTTCAAAGAATACTCAGTAAGTGACCCCACTATAGGGGCCATGCTAATGCAAACACATGCAATCATGAATAGGGACCTATCTCTAATCATCTTAGGGGTGGCCTCCAGTCTCGGACAAATTGGATGTGTAGTACTTCCCTACACACGACTCACACGTGCGAGTGTGAGTCCCCAGGGCGCTCGCACACCCCCTGGACCCTCTGGTCAAGCTAATCTGTAGCGACGTCCGGAGGTCAGCGGAACCCCATAGTGTCATGCGCCTCATGAACACCCTCATCTGTGTGCTTTCGCACCTGTGCGCATTCGCGCTCATCATAAGGTGCGCGTCCGCACTCATCATCTCTAGGGGAAGTAGCCCTATGCTTATGAACATACAAAATGCATGAGGTCCCTCTAAATTCATCGTAATGTCTCTTCTGACACAACCCTCTAGTCTCATCTATTTGTTACTCTAGGTAACGCATACTCGTGGATATTTATATTAATATCATTTTCATGCTCTTAGGGTTGTGTCCTACGTTGATCTAACGACATGATGCAATATGGCACTCATCATCATCTAGCATGCTCAATATGGAAAACATCATCATATTAAGGTAAAAATCATGCAATCATTATGCTCATCATAATGCCACAACGTGCGTCAAACATATCAAGCGTCACTCAATAAAATATGTATATACTGCACATATCATCATGCATCATAATCCACACATCATCATAACTCATACAACTATTTAGCCTGTCCTATAGTAAAGCCACTTACTTGGTTGGCCTTGGCCGAAATGCTCCCTAAATAGCTAAACGTAAGCTCCCGTTCCGTGAGAGCTGCTTCCTACGTCGCCGGGGTTTGTTTCCTATCACACCGTTCACCACTTTCCGTTAGTATTTCACAATTAATTTACCTATAATTTAATAAATGTGAAATACGGCTCTAAAATGGCCTCGAATACCTTAATCGGGGACGAAAACAGATTCGGGAGGGTCGAAACAGTGGAAACCGGGCCAAAAACAGGTGAGCCGAGCCGAACAGCCGCCGGAGCGTCACCGGAGGGAGTCGAGCCGTTTGCACCGAGCCGAGCCGAGGGACTGCCTGCGCCGCTGTGTGACACGTGGCGACAGTAGAGAGAGCCACGTCGAGCGGTAGTGTCGGGTCGAAGTGCGGGTCGCAATCCAGTTCGGGTCGTGGTTCGGGTCGCGGGCTGTGGAAGGCTACTAGGCCAAGACTAATCGTTGGGCCTCGGCTTACTGGGCTGGGCCGCAAGTGTTTGGTTTGCAGCGCTCAATTGGACCGTGGGTCTAGTCTGGGTTGGTTCAACTGAACCGTAGCTTCTGGGCCGGTTTGAGGTTTGGGCTGCTGTAGTTGGGCTAGGCCGAAGGCAAAGGCCAAGGGAGGAACGGGCTGGCTCTCCCGGGTTCTGGGTTCGGGTTGACCCGGATCCGTGGATCTCGTCTTCCTTACCCGACTTCGGCCTTTTTCTCTTTGTTCGTCGTCCNGAGTTTTTTTTTTTTTTTTTTTTTTCGTTTTCTCGTTTTCCTTTATTTATTTATTTATTATATATATATTTTTTTTCTTTCTTTCCCGGGTCGTTACATTTTCGACCTCGGTTACCGATGACGGCGCTTACGAAAAAGCACAAAACGCATCTTTTGTTATTGTGCTTTCGTTAGGGATCCTTCTCGTGGTGGTAACAAGTCGTTTTGTGTTGGTTTTCGGGTGGTTTGAGGGTTCGTCGGAGAAACTGGATACTCGCCGACGTTTATCTGAAATCTCTCTCTCTCTCGTATTTTCTTTCTTTTCTCCCTTTGCAGGTATTCTGATAGGTGGTGGGAGTCGTGGGCTGAAGGCTGGGCGTGGTGTGGCCGTCGTTTCGCGTGGGGTCCGCGAAACTCGGCAGTCGCCGAAAAACTCGCAAGTTTTCCGACGACTAAGTTTTTTTTTTTTTCTTTTTTCTTTTTTCTTTCCCGGGTCGTTACACAATATGCATGAGGTCTCTCTAATTTCCATCTTATCATCTCTCCTGACACAACCCTCTAGTCTCATCTCTTTTTTACATGAAGTAACACATGCTCATTGGACATTAAGTAACACAACCCTCTAGTCCATCTAGTCTCATCTTATCATTTTCATTTATATTAATATCATTTATATTTATATATTAAGTAACACATTTCGTCTTCTTAGATAGATCTAAATTTCAACCCTCGAAATTTAACATTTATTTTGAATGATAACAACCTTAAAAGTAAAAAGTAAAAAGTAAAAAATAAATATATAAAGAAAATAAGTTAATTAATACTAATAATAATAACAACAACTAATCCATCAACCTCCCACTACTCCTTGCCTAAAATACTTCAACCAACTCCTTTTCAAATAGCCTAAATGTGTATCAAGTTTACAGGTTATTTTAACCAACTCCCTAATGTGTATCAAGTTTACAGATTTAGTTTTCAAATGGCTTTGGAGTGTTACATATGCTTTAATTCATATCACATTGTTTTATTCTTTTCTTTGTTTTATTTAAATTTTCTCATGTTTTTGCTTTAAAGTTTTTATTACAAACATTTAAGTCCATAACATCGTTTTAAAAATATTTTAAATGAACGATTCTACACTTAATAGTCATGTCATGCATGTAGAGATCAAGCGTCTATCTTAAGACATTAGAGTGCACAATACTCCTTTCGTGATGTGTAATTAATCAGGGACATTCATGACAACCGATGTTTTTATTTGTATGAATACGTTGAACAAAAGTGAGTATGCATCAGCAACTCTGTTGGATGTAATACTAGTAGTTGGATAACTTTCATCACCAATGTGATTAAGCCAAAACTCAGACGATGAATGGAACGAGTATTTCTTAGTTTTAAAAAAATGTATAAAGAGAGCACCCTAACACATCATAAGATGTTTAGAAAATAGTCGAAAGTGTCAAGTTAGCTCGTAGGAAGCAAAGGAAGTTCACATCTCTTCAAGTAGAAGAGATCATCTGATGTTAGGGGAGAAGAGTAAAAAAGATAAGAGATTAAATTCCTCTTTCTCTATTTCTTTATTTGATAGATTGGTATGACGAACCCATGCATAATTTAATAATGCACATTTAATATGTTATTACCTCTCTCCTCGAAGACATCAACTCTTATCTCATCAGTATGATACTAAAATTATTTTATTTAAACGTTTCATTTCATCTACCTAATAATTTTATTAGTTTCTCTCATTAGTATTATTATAACTAAATTTGGTTCAATAATCGTCTTCAATATACTAATTTCTCTCCACAAAACACTTCATTGGAAGAGTTGCATGTATCAATAAAGGGAATGAGAAGAAAATAAAGATCGTACTCACAAATTTAGTTAGTAAATTTTATAATTTAACTATTAGAGTCTCCCACATTTAAAAAATAATTAATCGTAAATTTCTTAATAAATAATAATAATAATAATAATAGTGAGGATGATAATAATAATTCGAGTAGAAATTCTCTCTCCTCTTCTCTTTAGACCTCTCCCCTCCGTTCCCTACGACTGTTCTTTGACACATCAATGTTAATGTCGCTGTTCCACATCATCGTCACTCTTCTTCAAAAAAAAAAAAAGAAAAAAAAAACTCGAACTCCATCCCATCATCGTTAACTTGAAAAGCTACGTCTCGTATCAACAAAAATTTAATTATGAATGAAAAAAGAAAAGAAAAAAATAATCCTACTAAGATTCATTGGGCGATTTTTAATCGAATTTCTCACGTTCATCGTTTAATGCGTTTCTAAATTATTTATTATAAGAAATTTGTAGTGGAGAAATCCATCCATTTTTTAAATTGTTTTTTTTTTAAGATTTAACAATAAAGTATTGTTCTATTATTATTATTTTTTTCCTTAGTCCATAATTCAAACTTACGTGGATGAATTGAATATAAACATCAGATAAGACAAAGAAAGGACCACAAATCGATGCATCGAGGAAAATGAGGAAACAAAAATAAAACATGTGAAGATATGTTGTGGAAAGGAAATAAAATAAAAAATAGTTTTAAGTTATAAAAGATTCTTTCTTATCTTAATTTTAATTTTAATTTTGAATAGGCTCGACCCTTTTTTTTTTTGGAGTTTTAGTCATTTTTTATTATACTTTAAAGAGGCTCGACTCCTAAAAGGCCTCATATAAATGGAGGAGTATTCCTTGATTATAAATGCATGATTACTCTCTAAATTAGCACGTATTTCAGTATTTTAATCTTTAAATATAAAAATTTCAAATTAAATAAATAATTTTAATTTTGGGGTGGTGGTACAATAATGCAAAACTATAGGGACTGCGAAACAAAATGCAAATTATTGGAGTGGTCCTCCTCAACCTCCATAAAAAGGTGCGTAAATGAAAGCTCCGATCTCATCCACTCACCCACTGCCAATTAAACTGTAGACGTATGGCTTACTGCACGGCTCACACCTTCCAAATTCCGGCCTCCAACGTCATTTCACGGCCGCGCACTGTCACTCCCTCTGTCGGCGCCGCCGTGTCCTTGTGGCGCCGCCCTTCATCTATTCCATCTATTTCAAACCGCAACATGTCCTTCAAATGCCACGCCATTTCCGAGTGTGATGGTACTACGCTCTCACTTACATCGATATGTTTTTCTAATTTTTCGTTTTTTAAAACGGGATTTTCAATCTTTTGATTAGATTAGAGATATATAATGTTTTTTAATAGTCGAATTATGTTGGTATTAACGATTGATGTTTTTCTACAAGTGTCTTTGCAAGTCTAATTTTAGACTTTGTAGTTTCTAAAAGTTTTGAATCTCATTTCAACCCTTTAACTACATAAATGCGGACAAAAACATTACAATTCCTATAAAAATAGACCAATATAATAAATTTAAAATCCAAGAGTAAAAATTGGTTTTTTCCTCCCAAATATTTTTCTATCATAATATCAATGGCCATCAACGTCTTCTGCGACAGATATCACACCTATTGCAACCGAAGAGGCTCCAGAAGCATTAGGGCCATATTCTCAAGGCATCATAGCCAACAACTTTATATTTGTGTCTGGCTCCCTAGGTCTGATTCCTGAGGTAGCTTCATCATTTTATGATTTTATTTATTGTTACGGTCTACTTTATGTGTAGATTGTGTGAATTTTTTAAATGTCTAATCCAACATAACTCAAATGATTAGGTCCACTTACATGTATTTGTAGATTCGTAGTTTCGAATTTCGTGTATGTGTATGCACTTTCTATGAGGTCTAATTGAATGTGTATGTTTATGATTTAATACAGACAGGAGAATTAATTTCCGATCATGTTGGAGACCAAACTGAGCAGGTATTATTTATTATTTTTTTCATTAGATCTTGTTGTGCTTTGTAGACCCAAAAGTTTTATAAAAAAAATGTTAGAAAATGAAATGAAATACGATTATGCAGGCCCTCAAAAATATAGGTGCAATATTGAAAGCCGGAGGTGTGGACTATAATAGAGTGGTTAAGACAACTATTATGTATGAAATCCTTTTTCGTATATTTCGAGGTTTTTTTTTGGAAAATGGTCGTTTTTTTTTTTTAGTCTTCAAACCTACATTTTTACAACAATTCTTTGTTGCAGGCTGGCTGATGTAGCAGACTTTGCATTAGTGAATGAAATTTATGCTAAATGTAAGTTCTTCTCTTTCATATTTTTGTAACTTTTTTAGTGAAGAAGATGAAATTGAGAGGAGTTTTTGGTCTTTTTTACAGACTTTTCCGAGTACCCTGCTCCAGCTCGGTCAACATTTCAGGCTGGAGCGTTGCCCAAAAATGCTAAGATCGAAATCGATGCAATAGCTGTGGTTTAAACTATAGTACCTCGACGTGACATGAGCGTGTGAGGGGTTCTCAAGAATGTGATATATTAGTATGGTTCTAAATTTAATAAGTTGGGAGATCGGCTAATAAATAGAGGAAGATCCCAAATTAGATGAGGGTTTGTTGCTCGTTGTTACCAACATTATTGTAATAATTTTATTATCTCATGGACATATGCTTTTTAAGCTGTGGAAATGGAGAAAATAAAACATATTGTTGTCTTGTTTTGTGTGGGGCCTTTCTCATGCTATCATGGTTACTCCAGCAAATTTTTTGATTAATTAATTTCTTTTGTTTTTATTTCATTCTAATTATACTAAACACGAACCAAGAGACATCAATCATACAATATACTTCAATGAAGATGTGAAGAAAATATTGTTAAAATTATGAAAAGGTATTTTAATTCATGCCACATTGGAGAAGAATGAAGTTTCATGTTATAAATTTTGGGTGGATTGCAATTTAGAGTAATTTAGAGTTATTGTATTTCATTAATGTATTTTATGACTTTTTATTTACATTAGATTACAATTACATGATGGTTAATTATGGTCCTGTTACCACTCTTGGAATGCCTTCAATAGTTTCATTTTGAGGCTATATAAAGCCATGTTTGTTGTATTTATAAGTAGACTTGGAAAATAGAGTAAAAGGAGCCTTTGTGCTTTCTTTAGCTAATGACTCAGTTTCTTTGCAATTCTATGTAGTTTAGGTTACATGTAGAACCATTCAAGTTCGACATGATCAATCTTGCTTGTGGAGTGATTTGAATCTCAAACAAGTGTTCTTGCGTTGAGATATTTGATCATCAAGAATCATTCAAGCTAGACATGATCGATTTTGCTTGTGGAGTGATTCAAATCTCAAACAATGTTCTTGCCTTGAAATATTCGATCAACAAGGTAATCCGAATCTTACTCCCCTTGTAGTGATTTCCACATATCATTTGGTATCAGAGCTTCAGGCTCAAGATCGAATATATGTTTCCTTGCATTGCTTCTCAATTTGATTTTTATTTATTTTTATCTTTTTAGTTTTTAATCGACCCAGAGTTCAAAATTCAATCTTTTGGTTTTGTTACTTTTCCTTTATTTCAATAATGTTCTTTTCTTTTTCCTTGTAATAAAAGACGAGAATAAGTAGCATTTATGATTAGGGCCATTTAATATATATTCCACATTTAAAGGTATAGTAATAACTTAAATTAAATAGGTAAAATATTAGGGTTACAAATTCAATCCTTTAGACTTCTTTGTTTTTAATTTTTGTTTTAGGAATATGTTTGGCATATGGAGAAAGTGTCATAAGAAATTAGATTTTCATAGATGCTTAAAATCACATCAAAGTTTCGTAAATGATAACCTAACGTAAAATATTACAAAAAGGGCTAGACATTGAACCTAGATCATAAAAATACTTTAATTCCTTTATTTATGAAAATAAAATTACAAAAGTCCGAGAATCAAGGTGCTTTAATTAATATGAATCGAAACTAAGATAATTACGAAAATAACCTCGAATATAACCATTTAAATTCAACCTTTAATTCATACGAAAAAAATATTTTAGTTAATAGAGAAACAAAAAAATCATTAAAAAATTAAATTAAATCCGATTAAAAAAAACATTACAATACAGAGAATCAAGATGCTTTGATTCATGGGGAAAGATTACATCGTAAATACCTACCCTCGGTCATAGATTAATCTTTCCAGTAAATCTCAATCTACTCGTTCATTTATTTAATAGATCCTTAGCTAAGATTAAGATTTGATTAATTTTAAATTTTAGTTCAACAACGTGTTTAATATATTAATAAAATATGTATTATAGAATTAATTTTATATCGAAATTTGTAATTTAACTATATTAATTCTATAGGGATTTTTGTATGAGTCACCTTCAAATTTACAAGAAAATAAAAATTGTTCGACTTTTCATAACAATATTTTTTAACCTTTTTGATAGTGTAATGATCCGACTTTCCAACCACTTATCAACCAAGACCATGAATTCAAAAAAAAAAAAAAAAAAATTACAATTTATTACTTATACTTTAGAAAGTGTATATGTTAACGTGTTTTTGTAATTTGTTTTTATTTTTATTTTTTTATTTATACTTTCGAACCGTGTACACTCTTGTTGTAACACTTAAGTCACTTGAATTACATCTTCAGAGTTCATAATTTTTTTGTTTAAGATACATAGGATTTTTATTGACATAGATAAGTTAAGAGCTTGACTTTGACATTTAATTAACGAAATTCTAACACAAATGCCTTCTGACAATTGAAATGCTAATATGCCATATAAAATTTATGAGCGTTTGCATTTTTTAACCGTCTTTTCTACGTGGTTCTTTTCCATTTTAAACTACATTGGCATTCATTGATCTGTTGTATTACAAAGAGTCCAATGCCTAGATTAGTTTTGAGTAGTGGTTTTTTTTTTCTTTTTCTTCTTCTCTTCTTCTTTATCTTTATTGAATTGCATGAGTGTGTCCTAGGTTCCCTAAGACATATCTACTGGCCTTACCGATTTACAAGCCACTATTTCTAGTAGTTTCCATGATTATGTTGTCTAGAGGTTTTACTTCTATTTGAGCATGTCTCACAAGTATTGTAACGGACCAAAAAAAAAAGGTGAGGGTCGTCGGCAGAGCCGAAAATTCCGGCGAACGCCGGAGTTTTCGCTTGCACACGACCCACAAATGGCGCCCGAGGGCTGGGATGCCATAGATCTAGTCCCCGACCTTCAGTCACCCTGAAATGACCTGCAAAGTAACGAAAACAGTGAAAACGAGAAGGAACAGAAAACCTGACGGAACTCCGGCGAAGCCGAACCATACGAATCGACGTCAAAACCTCCATTTTACACCACAAAAGTAATCCCATAACCCTTTACACACATCAGGAGTAGGTTTGAGACGAATCCCTTACGCTGAACACCGTCGGTAAGGAAGACGGAACGTCGGACTTTCGAGCTTCTCCAGATCCGGGAGTGTGAGGTCCTTACAAACGAAATCTGTATAAAAAAACGGGGTTAGGGTGAAGAAGAATCTCGGGAACGGAGGAAAAAAGAGGGAAAAAGGACGTGGAGACGACGTTGTCGAGGAGAGAGAGAGGTCGCCAGAAAGTCGTGCAGGCAGTCGAGCGAAGAGGACGAAGTTCGACTCGAGAACCGGATCCGGCAACCCAAACCGAACCCAATTCCCTTCGGTCAGCCCAGAACCTGACGATTCCTGCGGCCCAAAACACTCCGGCCCTTCACCCGCGAACCGGCCTATAACCACGCACGGCCCGTCACCCGCGAATGGCTCGTCACCCGCATTCGGCTCGAGACCCGCGAACGATCCGTTAACCTGCACCTCAACCCGAGACCCCTACACACGCGTCGCTCTCTGATTGTGCCATATGGCACGTCTGCAGCGCGGCTCCTCTCGGCTCCGACGGCTTAATCGGCTCGGTGGCGACTCCTCGGCTCCAGCGGCTTATTCAGCTCAGGAAACCTGTTTCCAGCCCGTTTGTGTAACGACCCGGGAAAGAAAGAAAGAAAAAGGAAATATTATATATATATATATATATATATATATATATATATATATATATATA
>NC_036651.1:5203437-5229132 GCF_002806865.2 Cucurbita pepo subsp. pepo | reverse complement strand
GCCACCCCTAAGATGATTAGAGATAGGTCCCTATTCATGATTGCATGTGTTTGCATTAGCATGGCCCCTATAGTGGGGTCACTTACTGAGTATTTCTTCGAAATACTCAGGCCGTGTGCCATATTGTTTTTCAGGTAAAGGCAAGGCTCCCATGTACGGTTGACGGTGGCATCGTGATCAGAGACTGTGGCGCGTGCATAGGATAGTTGCATATTTAAAATTCCTAGTCTTGGTTAGGATAGGGCGTTTGCATTTCATTCATTTATATTAATTAATTTGTAATCGTTTTATTTTGTCTTTTGAACTCCAGCATGATGTTTGAAACACGTAAGTCCGGCAGTGTTTTTCAATGTTTTAACGTATTCTGAAGTTTTAAATTTTTCCGCTAGTAAAGATGAGCATGCTTAGGTTTTTATTCTGCATTAGAGATGAGCATGAGACGTTAGTGGCGACTCTAGATATGTGGAAATTTAGGGTCGTTACAGTTTGACACCGTTCCAACCCTCCCGGACCTGGTTTCGGCTCTATTTAAGGTAAAATGGAACATTTTAAGGTCGTATTTCACAAATTCCTGTTGGAAATTTATTATATTTGTGAAATACTAACGAAAGTGACGAATGAACCATTAGGAACCAACCACCAACGGAAGCGTAAAACGTTCATGAGAAGCTAGGAGCTTATGTTATATTCTAGGGAGTACTTCGGCTAAGGCCTACCAAGTAAGTGTCTCACCCGTCGTAGGTTACGCGTTAGTTGCTGTATGTTGGCACGTGCCCGTGGATTTGCACGTGTCATTAAATTGTATGCTAGTTTAATGTGCTTAGGTACGAAATCATGTGAACGTGAATGTATGTTATGTATGCTGCTTAGTCTGATGTGATATGTTATGCATGTGACGATGTGTGGTCCTTGAACGATTATGGCATGTTTGTATGAATATTTGAATGTAACTGCATGAATTATATGACATGAAATACGGTAAATTGCATGAAACATAACCCCGTTAGGAATATGTATGATACGTAAAGAAATGAGAATAAGAATGACATGTAAGCATGAAAACGTGGTAGGAATACTCAAGCCTCGTGCTATTTTACTTTTGCAGATAAGGGCAAGGCACCCATGTGACAACGACGGCGGCATTGTACCCCCCGGGACCGTGGCACATGCATAAGATAGATGTTTGTTTTTTTTCTATTTCGTAGTCTAGGCTGAATTCGGTTTTGCTTCATTAGTATAGGTTAGTATAGGCTGAAATATATTCGCATAATAAATCATAGGGTAGATTAGAACGTTCGTGTTGGTTTTGTCACTTTTCCCAATATTGTTCTTTTCTTTTCCTTGTAATCGTTTTCTCTTTCACGAGGTAATAAAAGGTGACAGTGAGTCGCATTTATGAATAGGGCCCATTTAATGTATATTCCGCATTTCAAGGTATAGTAATGACCTTAGATTAAATAGGTAAAATATTAGGGTCGTTACAAGTATAGTAATCTCACTCGTGTGTGAAACTGGAGTCTTACTCTTTGTATTTCAAATATCTATTTGAGGGTAGGTTCCTATCATCATAGCCCCTAGACCCTTCTCTCTCGAGTTAGTGTAGGTGTGGTCATAGCTAGACCCTTTTTCTATTGTCCTTGACTCCAAGGTTCACTAATCTATGCTGATGATTCCACATCCTTATCTCCACAAGCTTGCTTGTCCAAATTTGAGGACGACTTATAGCACGATCACACAATCCTCATAACTACGTGCTACCACTAGGCTTGGACCTTCCCATAAAAGTCCAAATGTAATAGCAAAATAATAATAATAATAATAATAATAAATAAATAAATAAATAAACCAATAAAAATAATTATAAAAAAAATATATACGTGAAAATAATAATAATAATAATTCATAAATAAATAACTAAAAAAGAATTACTTAAAAATAAAAAAAAATAAAAAAAAAATAAAATTTACCCACCTCTCTCCACTAACCTCTCATCCGAACCGTATCCCTCTCCCCAACCCTCACAATATCACGGTTCGCCAAAAAATAAACAAAAATGTCAGATTTGAGATAAAGTAAAATGGCTTTTGAACCGAAGATGCAGATTTACCGGGAGAGATTTTGGTCGTTATTTCGGTAAAATCCTATGTCATATTGAAATTAATTTAGGATCAAATATTCTTTCATATCTTACCACATCATATAATAATCAAATCTTATATCCAATTAATTAGATTTTTGTTAGCATTTTAAGTTATAGGAAATAAGGTTAGAATTAATAAAATTTTAGTTGGCAGATCTATAAATTGGTAAGATCTTAGCCAAACAATCGATTAAAATTGGCCAGTAATATCTGTTTATAGAATTCAAAATCTATTTACATAATGAAAATAATTAGGCGGAAGGGAGATTAAGGAAAGATTTGTTGAATATAATTTAAAAATAAAACAGGAAATATCTAATGCCAAGGAACTCTATTCAATTTTTAGTTGAGAATAACATTTTATATATATATATATAAAACATTTCAAAACTTTTAACTGTGACTCATGTAAATTAGAGAAATAATTTCATAGAGTCCAAACTTGAAACTGATGTCATGGGCTCACATAGGTTGATTTGGATTTCAAATGACCAAATCAAACTTTCATTAAAAATTTATTCGTGACAACGACTTAAGCTAGCCAGGTAAGTGCCCTTACTATCGACATGGTTATATTTGATGTTGACACGTGCCTTTGGTTCTACACGTGTCATATATACTAACATGTGTGAATTATCTTTGAATCGGTATGCTTATATTATGTTTATGTTATGTTATAATATGTGGATTGTATGATAATAATTATGGTACGATATGTTGAAAGATATGTTTGAGATAGGATACGAGAATGATGCACGAAACGAAATCTAACAATAGGAGTAAGATATGTTCATGAAACGTTAAGGTTAGGTTACATATCGGAGTGCTATAGATAGGGGACATTGATGAAAGAATATGGTTAAGATATGGGTAGAAAGGGATAAGTTTGTGATAGATTGATAGAACGATAGCGTTAGGATACGTTCCTGTGATGATATAACTAAGGCACGTTCACGTAAAGATATGACTCTGATAGGCATAAGAACGTTAAGGCTATGATAAGTTAGGAAACGATATGACCACGAAGTTTTATGACATGTTTATGATACGATATATTGTGATGTGATATGTTATTTTTAGATTGTTTTGTGTGATCGTTGAGGTAATTGTTGTATGAATTGCACGTTATGAAACGACATGTTAAAAGCATGGAGCGTTATGTTATGTTTTCTAAATTGTATGTATACAGCATGTTATGAATGACATGATATCACGATAAATGAAAAGAAATGTAACCCCGTTAAGATTATGTATGATATGTAGACTGAAAAATGAGAAATGACATGTTAAGCATGAAAGATGATAACGGGGTTATATTCATTAATGATAAAAGTAGAAATGTTGGGGAACTCATGCATTATGTGTGCTCATGCATTTAGGGGGATTCCCCTATTCCATCGCGAGTGTAACGACCCTAAATTTCCACATACTCAGAGTCGCTACTAACGTCTCATGCTCATCTATAATGCGGAAATATAACTCTTACATGAACATAATTGATAACGTAAACTTCAAAAAAAACGTTTAAAACAACTTCTTCTCTAGAAAACACAGCCATGGTCTTACGTGTTTAAATATGAAATACTGAAATTTAGAGAAAACAAAAACAAATACAAAATAATTTAAAACAATGAAATGCAAAACAACCTATTCTAACTTAAGACTAGAAATTTAAATATGAATCTACCCTATGCACGTGCCACAGTCTCTGCTCGCGATGCCGCCGTCCTCCGTACAAGTGCGCCTTGCCTTTACCTGAAAAATGATGTGGCACACGGCCTGAGTATTTCAAAGAATACTCAGTAAGTGGCCCCACTATAGGGGCCATGCTAATGCAAACACATGCAATCATGAATAGGGACCTATCTCTAATCATCTTAGGGGTGGCCTCCAGTCTCGGACAAATTGGATGTGTAGTACTTCCCTACACACGACTCACACGTGCGAGTGTGAGTCCCCAGGGCGCTCGCACACCCCCTGGACCCTCTGGTCAAGCTAATCTGTAGCGACGTCCGGAGGTCAGCGGAACCCCATAGTGTCATGCGCCTCATGAACACCCTCATCTGTGTGCTTTCGCACCTGTGCGCATTCGCGCTCATCATAAGGTGCGCGTCCGCACTCATCATCTCTAGGGGAAGTAGCCCTATGCTTATGAACATACAAAATGCATGAGGTCCCTCTAAATCCATCGTAATGTCTCTTCTGACACAACCCTCTAGTCTCATCTCTTTGTTACTCTAGGTAACGCATATCGTGGATATTTATATTAATATCATTTTCATGCTCTTAGGGTTGTGTCCTACGTCGATCTAACGACATGATGCAATATGGCACTCATCATCATCTAGCATGCTCAATATGGAAAACATCATCATATTAAGGTAAAAATCATGCAATCATCATGCTCATCATAATGCCACAACGTGCGTCAAACATATTAAGCGTCACTCAACAAAATATGTATAAACTGGCACATATCATCAAGCATCATACAATTTATATAGCCTATCCTATAGTAAGGCCACTTACTTGGTTGGCCTCGGCCGAAGTACTCCCTAAATAGCTAAACGTAAGCTCCCGTTCCGTGAGAGCTGCTTCCTACTTCGCTGGGGTTTGTTTCCTATCACACCGTTCACCACTTTCCGTTAGTATTTCACAATTAATTTACCTATAATTTAATAAATGTGAAATACGGCTCTAAAACGGCCTCGGATACCTTAATCGAGGTCAAAACAGATCCGAGAGGGTCGAAACAGTGGAAACCGGGTGGAAAACAGGTGAGCCGAGCCGAATAGCCGCTGGAGCCGCCGGAGGAGCCGCCGGAGCGTCACCGGAGGGAGCCGAGCCATATGCGCCGAGCCGAGCTGAGGGACTGCCTGCGCCGCTGTGTGACACATGGCGACAGCAGAGAGAGCCACGTCGAGTGGTAGTGTCAGGTCGAAGCGCGGGTCGCAGTCCAGTTCGGGTCGTGGTTCGGGTCGCGGGCTGTGGAAGGCTACTGGGCCAAGACTAATCATTGGGCCTCGGCTTACTGGGCTGGGCCGCAAGTGTTTGGTTTGCAGGCCGGCTCAATTGGACCATGGGTCTAGTCTGGGTTGGTTCAACTGAACCGTAGCTTATGGGCTGGTTTGAGGTTTGGGCCACTGTAGTTGGGCTGGGCCGAAGGCAGAGGCCAAGGGAGGAATGGGCTGGCTCTCTCAGGTTTTGGATTCGGGTTGACCCGGATCCGTGGATCATGTCTTCCTTACCCGACTTCGGCCCATTTTCCGGCGAGCTTTCTCTCTCCTTCTCGCGGCGTTTCCGTTGCCAAATTCGGTCCTCTTTCTTCCCTTTTCCTCTTTGTTCGTCGTCCTTCTTTCTTTTCTCGGAGTTTTGCGGCCTAAAAGCTCATAAAAGCCACAGATCTAAGAACGATTAAGAAAACCTAATTTTTCGACCTCGGTTACCGACGACGACGCTTACGAAATAACACAAAATGCACTCTGAGTTATTGTGCTTTCGTTAGGGATCCTTCTCATGGTGGTAACAGGTCGTTTGGTGTCGGTTTGAGGGTGGTTTGAGGGCTCATCGGAGAAACTGGACACTCGTCGACGTTTGTCCGAAATCTCTCTCTCTCGAAATTTTCTATCTTTTCTCCCTTTGCAGGTGTTCTGAAGATGCTGGGTGTCGTGGGCTGAGGGCTGGGCGTGCTGTGGCCGTCGTTTCGCGTGGGTTCCCCGAAACTTGGCGGTCGCTGGAAAACTCGCGAGTTTTCCGGCTACTGAGTTTTTATTTATTTATTTATTTATTTTTGTTTTCTTGTTTTCTCGTTTTCTCGTTTTCTCGTTTTCCTCTTTTATTTATTTATTATATATATATATATATATTCTTTCTTTCTTTCTTTCCCGGGTCGTTACAGCGAGGGTACAGACGCATGCAACAACGATCGTTATGTTTTGTATAGCGCTGTCGTGACGGTTACTAGTTCTAACGAGTGTCCGGCCTAGGCAGCGTCCCAGTGTATGCTCGCCCGACAAGTAAGATGGCCCAGCAGTGTGCGAACTGACTGGTGAGCCCATACCCGCACGTATGGGCTGTGTGTAGAGTATATGGTACATGTCCAAATTACCCGTTAGGATAGTACCGTAGGAAAATAGATTGAAAGGATAGGTCCCATCATTGCATTCACATATTCTTGCATTTAACCCCAATAGTGGGTCACATACTGAGTATTTCTTTAAATACTCAAGCCATGTGCTTCTACATTTTTCAGGTTAAGGCATGACATTCTTGTACGGTTGACGCGACATCGCAACTCGAGACCATGACACATGCATAGGATAGTGGTATTTATTTTCTTAGACTTAGGCTAGAATAGGATGTTTTTAACTTAAACGCTTATTTATTTATTTTATTTAGTCTTTTTGTAACGCCACGAAGAAAAAAAAAAAGCCAAGTCAACTGAGGGGCAAGAATGTCATTTTGCCCCTCCAGCCCTAATAGGGGTCCAAGGAGAACCCTGTCAGATCCCCTGCAAAAGAAAGAAAGAGTTAGAGAGAAATTGGAGAGGAGTCAGCCGTGAAGATTAATGGACCACCGCCGAAATTCATCTTCAGACGAGACTCGTACAAGGATTAAGAGGCTAGCGAGGCCGACGCTCCGTCAAGACCCAAGAACATTTCGCGAGGTAAGGTTCTGAACGACATTTCTCAGATCTGAGTTTTCCCTATGTGAATCGATCTTAAAATGCTGAAATATTCACCTAGGAACAACTCACGCACAGTCTGTGAAGAAGTTTGGCCGAGACCTCAACCCGAAGGCGGAGATCCGAGAGTCGTCTGAGAATAGTGAGCGAACTTTCGACTCTCTTAACTCGTCCGATAGTCAAGCAAAAAATTACAAAACAAATACTAGGACGTAGCCCGTAACACGATTTAGAACTTTGCCGAAGAAATCATATCGATCCGATCTACGGATCGAAAGATATGAAAATCGGAAAAGAGGACTGTGTTACGGATTTCAAAGGACAGAGAAGAAAGAAAGAAAAAAAAAGGGTCGACCGGCGAGCGGCGGAGGGCTGCGACAAGCACCGGACACGCGTCGACCGTCGGCTGAAGCAACGCAGCTCTAGCGAGGCAACGACACGTGTCACCTGCAAGCCGGGCCAAACCGCAAACACGAGCCGAGCCGAGCCAGACCGGCTGACCCGCGACTGCGCTGAAGCGGGCGTGCGTGGTAGGCGCGCGTGCAGCCTGAGACTGGCGCCTTCCCGCGTGCGAGACCTCGCACTCCCAGCGCGCGTGGAACAGCCATTTTGGCCCGGATGCTCTCTGTTTGCCCGACTTTTGTCTTGGTTCGAGTTCTAATACTGTTTTTACGTGAATAGGGACCTAATTTAAAGAAATCAGTATTTTTGGACACCTCACGGGCAAAGAAACGCTCGCAAAAAGGGCACGCGTCAACCAGGTAAGTCACCACCCGGTATTTAGGAAGAAATACTTGTAGGATTCACTTGGATTGCATGCATGCTAGTAGTTTTACTTCAGATTAGCTCTCCATGTAAATTATTGGTCAGATTAACTATTATGATTGTATTGGGTGAATTACATGAGTGTTGCTGTATGCTTTAAGCTTCCGCTGTATGTATGCATGCGCTTAATTTATGTTGGAATTGTGTATTCCGTGTTCCGGGTGCTTGATGGATGAATTCGCCCCATTGAGCGCGAACTTCGTGCTCTGGGTGTTTGATGGAGGTCATCGCCCCGTTGAGCGGTATGCCTAGTTTGCATGAATTATATGGTATGATGTTAGAAAACGATTGCATGCACATTCTGTTAATTGCTAGGGCCCATTTCTATGATAAACTTAAGGAATTACTATTAGGAGCGATATGTCGCTCCAGCCAGACTTAATTTTCCCCTAGGAACTTAGCGGTTTACCACGGCAAGAAGGTACCTCAGAGTGTTCATAGATTGCTAACGTGAGAACGGTATCTGTAGCTTCGTGGGAGGACCAAGGNTTTTTTTTTTTTTTTCAGGAGCGCGAGGCGTCGGTCAAGGGCATGCGTGATGGAGGCGGGGTTTGTCACAGAGGAACGGGTTGTCCTGGGGTGTCAGTCTAGTCTTTATTTTGTGTTTACATACTTTCGNACGGTATCTGTAGCTTCGTGGGAGGACCAAGGGTCCCTGATCAATCCTTACCTCCCACGAGTCCCTGATCAGTCCANTTCTTTATTTCATATTTAAAACACTTCATGCATTTGTGTCTTGTCCCTAGTCACGATCCGTAGTAAAATATTGTGTCGTGACACTTTTGTTGTGTCATTTTAAAGATATTTTCGAAACACGTAAGTCCATAGCTGTGTTTAAGATAAAGATTATGTTTTATGGAATTTAAATGAAGTCTTTCGCATTCAATGTTTATGGTACGTATACAGTAGCTACCTTAAATTAAGTAGAAAATTTCGGGTCGTTACACCAAAGTAATTTGTCATCTCTTGTGCCATCTTCCATGAAGAATATCCTTCACCCCATAATTCATAAGTGGCATGTCGCACACATCGTGCTCTTGGAAGTCCATAAAATTAAACTTAGCTCCTTAAGACTCCAACCAAAACCTTGCAACCATGACCTCCATAACTCATTTTCCAAGGTTGGTGAATCTTATATCTCGACTTACAAACTTAAATAAACTTACTCAAGGTAATGGTATGCTTGAGGGCTACATAATTCCTGTGGTGGTCGTCTTTTTCTAAATGAACAATATTGTATGAGCCTACTATGTGGCCTGCACTGAGGCATGATCTATTCTGTCTAGGCTTACTACGTGGCCTCCACGGAGGCATGCCAATTAATTTCCTACACACGGCCCACACGTGAGAGTATGGACCCACAAGTCGGTTCACACATCTCCTAGGCCCCTTTTCCTGTCGGATGAGCATTCTCTGGTAGCTCTCGATGCCAAACACCCGTTAGAAGTAGCGGTTGTCACGACAGCATTATGTCAAACATAATGATCGTTTTCCTGTCTAGTAATGTATGCATCTGTACCCTTGTGAAGGAATAGAGGTACTCCCTAATGATCGAGAACATAATAATGCATGAGGTCCCAACATTTTTCCTTTTTCATTATTGTTTAATACAACTCCGCTAGCGATTTATTTATATCATATCATTTTTCATATCATTCATGTTGGGTTGTATTTCATGCTATTTATTCTCGGTGATTCTGACAACCAACGGAAAACAACTTAAGATCACAAGCATATTGTGATGTCGAACTTCTAAACGGTCTATTTCTGGGTTCTACATTTTCCTTGGAAATTCAATTATTTCTTGGAAGCAAGCCAATGTGTCCAGATAATCAGCAAAAGCCGAGTATCGAGCTATGGTAAATACTTGTTTAGAGTTAACTTGGTTAAGATACATTTTTCAAGACTTGAAAGTTCTACTGTCTGAACCAGCATTATTGTATTGTGATAATCAAGCAGCATTACATGCAGCAGTCAATCCACTTTCTAAAGAACGTATGAAACACATTGAAATAGATTGCCATATAGTTCGAGAAAAGTTACAAGCTGGAATCATCAAACCGTGTTATGTTTTGACTAAAATGCAATTGACAGATGTTTTCACTAAAGCTTTGGGAAGACATCAATTTGATTTTTTGAAAGACAAGTTGGGTGTGATTGACATACACTCTCCAACCTGAGGATGAGTATTAAGATATAATATTTGGAGAAACTATTATAACAATTAGTCATGAATATATCTTAGACATTCGTAATAAGTTAAATAAGTGAACTCGATGAAAAGGAAATGACACCTCAACAACTTAGATAGTCAGAAAGAATCCAAAAGTCAAATCCAAAGTATGCCAATATAACTCTTATAAAAGATGAAGTTAAAGAGCTAGAGACATATGAATAATCATCACAAAATATGGCTTGGCCAATGAAGAAATAAATTAGAGCCTTAGAGCAAGACCAAACTTGGAAACTAGGAGATATCAAACCTATCTCTTGCAAGTGGATTTACAAAATAAAGTGTCACTCAGATGGATTAACTGAGAGATATTATATAACTCAGACCATAGCTCTAGAGTTCTCTCAATAATATAGACTAGACTATGATAAAACGTTTAGTCTAGTAGCGAAGATCACTATATACAGATTCCTCCAACACTTGCGCTTAGTAAAGATTGGAAATTATGGCAGAAAGATAAGAAGAATGTTTTCTTACACGGAAAGTTAGACAGGAAGATTTATATGGATCAACCAAAGAGATTTAAAAATGGAGTTGGAGTCATTAGTTTGTACATGCAAAGTCCAAAGAACCCTCGTTTGGATGCGACGCTCAACATATCTTGCAATATGCCAAAGGATATCACGATACCCAAAGATCAAGCATCAAGTATGTGTCAAGTTTTGTTCGGGAATAATTTCTTAGTGTAGAAAAAGAAAACCAGTATCATTGTTAACTATAGAAGCGGAGTACAGAGCAACGGTTGAAGTAGTTCAAGAAAGTACATTGTTGAAACTCTTAACGGAGGATTTGCACTTGAAAATTGACTATCCAATACCACTTCATTCCGACAACCGATTTGCAGTTCGTCTAGTAGAAAATTCAAGGTTTAATGATAGAACAAAGCATGTGGAAGTGCATCATCATTTTATTTGAGAGAAAGTGTTAGAGAAAGAATACAAATGACCAAGTGGCAAACTTGTTTATAAGAGAGCTAAATACCGACAAATATGAAGATTTTCGTTGTCAACTCAATAGTGTGCAGCGAATGAGAACTAATATTGAGGGAGAATGTTAAGATATCATTAGTAGGATGAAGCTTAATAATTATACAAATCCATAATATATATATTTTAGTAAAATGATTTAGGTAGATTATTACCTATTTTAGTCAAATGATTATATAGGAGTCCATGAGAAAGGCCCACATAAAACAAGACAACAATATCTTTTATTAGCTCCATTTCTACAGCTTAAAAAGCATATATCCATGAGATAATAAAATTATTACAATAATGTTGGTAACAACTAGCAAGAAACCCTCATCTAATTTGGGATCTTCCTGTATTTAGCCATCTCCAACTTATTAAATTTAAAACCATACTAATATATCAGATTCTTCCCAACCCGTGCTCATGTCAGGTCGAGGTACTACCGTTTAAACCAAAGCTATTGCATCGATTTCGATTTTGGCATTTTTGGGCAACGCTCCAACCTGAAAGGTTGACCGAGCTGGAAAAGGTTGCTTGGAAAAGTCTGTAAAAAAGACCAAGAACGCCTCTCAATTTCATTTTCTTCACTAAAAAAATTACAAAAAAAAAAAAAATATATATGAAAGAAGAGAATTTACATCGAGCATAAATTTCATTCACTAATGCAAAGTCTGCTACATCAGCCAGCCTGCAACAAAGAATTGTTGTAAAAATATAGGTTTGAAGACAAAATAAAAAAAAAACGACCATTTTTATAAAAAACAAAACCTCAAAATATACGAAAAAGGATTTCATACATAATAGTTGTCTTAACCACTCTATTATAATCCGCACCTCCAGCTCTTAATATTGCACCTATATTTTTGAGGGCCTGCATAATCATTCATTACATTTTTTTTTTTATAAAACTTTTGGATCTACAAAGCACAACAAGATCTCATGAAAGATAAAAATAATAAATAATACCTGCATAGTTTGCTCTCCAACATCATCGGAAATTAATTCTCCTGTCTACATTAAACCATATACGTACGCATTCAATTAGACATCATAGAAAGTGCATACACGTGCACGAAATTTGAAACTACGAATCTACAACACATGTAAGTGTACCTAATCACTTGAGCTACACTTGAATTAAACATTTAAAAAAATCCACATAATCTACATACAAAGTAGAACGTAACCGTAAACAAAACCATAAGGTGATGAAGCTACCTCGGGAATGAGTCCTAGGGAGCCAGACACAAATATAAAGTTGTTGGCTATGATGCCCTGAGAATATGGCCCTAATGCTTCCGGAGCCTTGTCGGTTTCAATAGGTATGATATCTGTCACAGAAGATATTGATGGCCGTTGATATTATCATGGAAAAAAATAAATTTTTACTTTTAAATTTTAAATTTATTATATTAATACCCTCAAATTGAATATAGTTATAACTTTCGTGTCCTTTTTAACTTTCACGTTCATTAATGTGAATTCAAAGCTTTTAAGCATTACAAGTCCCATCGACATTTAAGCAAACTTAGACTTGTAACGACGAAACACGTAAATTGCTAATATCAACCTAATTCGACTATTAAAAAACATTATGTATCTCTAGTCTAATCAAAAGATCGAAAATCGGTCTAAAAAACGAAAAAATTTGAAAAACATATTGTTTGAACAAATTTTCTCACGAGAGAGAGAGAGAGAGAGNAGAGAGAGAGAGAGAGAGAGAGAGAGAGAGAGAGAGAGAGAGAGAGAGAGAGCGTAGTACCACGACACTTGGAAATGGCATGGCATTTGAAGGACATGTTGCGGTTTGAAATAGATGGAATAGAAGAAGGGCGGCGCCACAAGGACACGGAGGCGCCGACAGAGGGAGTGACAGTGCGCGGCCGTGAAATGACGTTGGTGGCCGGGATTTGGAAGCTGTTTGCTGAGCAGTAAGCCATAGGTTTACAGTTTAATTGGCAGTGAGTGAGTGGATGAGAGTGGAGCTTTCATTTACGCACCTATTTATTGAGGTCGAGGAGGATCACACCCCAATAATTAAAATTATTTATTTAATTTAGGATTTTTATATTTGAAGATTAAAATACTGAAACGTGGGGAGGAACCACTCTTAATCTTGGTTCAAAATCAAGATAAGAAAGAATCTTTTAACTTAAACTATTTGTGCTTCCTCATGTTTATACTCGATTCATGCACGGATTTCTCCTCTACAAATTTCTTATAATAAACAATTTAGAAACGCATTAAATGATAAACGTGAGAAATTGGGTTGTTGTTTAAGAATTGTGGTATAAATAGAATTCATATCTTTCGCCATGTGAAAACATAAGCCCTAAGTCAAAGGTTTCAATTAAATAAATTTTTATCTAAATTTCCTTTTTATTTTTTATTTTTATACAAGAGCCAACTTTTCAAGTTGATGATGATGGGATGGAGTTGAGTTTTTCCCAAATTGGATCTTTTTGTACGAAGGAGAAGAGGGTGAAGGTGATGTGGAACATGTTCCCATATGGATGTGTTATAATAAATATATATAGTAAATATTTTGTAAAGATATATTTGGTAGATATTTAGCAAACATACGTAAAAAAATTATATATGCAGATATTTACTAAAATTTAGGAGATTATATTTAGTAGATAGCTAAATCGGTTAAAAGCTATATTTAGTGAATGGAAACCCTTTGTATACACCATTAGACGTGCTTTCTTTTCTCATTCTTTGTATTGTATCTTGTTGTATTAGTGTAGTCGTTCAATAAAACCTTTGACCAATATTGCTCCTTGAATTTTCTCTCTCCTGTGTTCATCATCGAGTGTGTGCATTGTTGTGCAATCCTAACAACTGGTATGAAAGCAAGGCGAGATTCACCACGATATGTGAAGATGGAAAGTTTAAAGATTGGAATTGAGAAGTTCAATGGATCCGATTTCGGTTTCTAGAAGATGCAGATTGAAGATTATCTGTACCAGAAAGATCTTCACGAACCCCTATTGGGGTGAAGCCAGATACCATGACCACAGAGTCCTTAACAAACCAATACTAAGGGAAAGGAACAAACCAAGCTCATTATATTTCACAGGTTGTCACGTTCATGACTTGTACCCTAAATACTAGGGAAATGTCTTAAAAAATGAATCAAGAATAAAACATGAACCTAGAAAGTTACCAAGAACAAGACAACGATCAAAGACTAGAACATAGATCAAGATATAAGTTCTAAAGACAATAACCCAGAACCATAGTACATGTTAAGAATTCACAATTCAAGAACAGAACCAAAGGGCCTAAGTACCTACCACAATAACTAGAATAAGAAAAGAAAGAGTGTGGTACTCTAGCATATCAAAGACACGATCAAGAGCTTACAAGTAGGCTACTTACTGAGTCTTTGTACTCACTCCCTGTTTTTCAAGTAAATAAGGAGTTGGTCAAGGTTGTGAGCTAACTTTGAAGCAAGTTCCATAAAGAAGCATCAACTGTCGTCCTCAACCCTTTTTGTCTTAAATATTTTGTGATGTTCCTTATTTTGTGTTTTAACTATTATGTTTTGTTCTAATTACTAATGCATGAACTTAAATTTGATGAACTATAAATATAAGGTATATTATGCTTTAAATTATATTTGTTTTATTTTGCAAAAAATTTGCATCTTTTTACACTATCAAGTTACACCCCATAGTCGAATCAACATCGAGTCCGTCTGTGCCATACACCAGGGACATCACTTGAGAGCCTAATAAAGAAATATATTGTTTTGAACTATGTTGTGACACAAAGTCATCAAGCATGCTTATGAAATATGGAACTTCAAATGGACAAATTAGCAATTGAGCTAAGAAATAGACCTCTTGGAAAGCTGTCAGCAAATACCGAAACGCCAAAAAGTTGATATTGTTGGGATTTATGCCCTAAAGCATGTAATTAATTATTTAGTTTTTTAATAATAATTTTCATTATTTTATTTGTGATTTAATTGTTATTCATCGTATGAAAATCCAAGGTTATTAATGTAATCTTAAACTGTATGTGTTTGACATACAAGAGGATCGTGTCCAAGTAATAACCTAAAGAGTCTATAGTATATGGATAAGGTTGGGTGCCTTATCCTGGTAACACTATTGATACGGCCCACTTTGTAATCGTTATAAATGATTTGATCCAAATCATTCGTGTGGAGACATATAAGTGGGGGTATTCTGTACAATGAGTTTGTATAAGACTGGACCAAGAAATATTTAATCTCTCTTTCTAAATCCGTTAACTGAGAAGATTAATATTTCACATGATGATCATATGTGACTCGATCTTAATCCTGAGTGAGTTATGAACTCCTGCGTGTGAGAGCTTGTCCTTTAATTTACATGGGTGAGAATGGCTCTTTTAGCCCATTCAATATGCCTACTATTTTGGGGACTTGACCAAATAGGGAGCTACTAACATAACAGATGTAATTCACTTCTTTCCATATAAGGGAAGTAGATGAGTTGTTCTCCTAAGTACTGATTTCGGGACTTGAACAGACTTTTGAAAGGGACTTGGTTTGTGATTAGATCATAGACAAATTGTTCATTTGAGAATCAGTGGTACTTAAGGTGAAAGTTGTAATTACAATGGTAAAACAGACTTTTGACCCAGCTGCAATTATGAACAATTTGTGAAGGATCGACTTGCTTGTAATGATTATATCGATGGACATAACTTGTCCTACCGTGCATAAGAGTGCAACTCTAAGTCTATAATAGAGTGACCTATAGTTAATGAATGGAAATTGATTAATTAAAGAGTTTAATTAATTAATTTTGCTTAAAATCTGTAGGTGCATAAGGTCCTAAAAGGTTAATCTATTTGAAAGAAAATTTGAAGGGTTCAAATTGATATTTAATATATTAGATATATTAAATATAAAGGAGAAAATAAATTTAATTTGAAATACCAGATTAATATTTAATATATTAGATATATTAAATAAATAAAGAAAATATATTTAATTTGAAAGGTTCAAATTAATATTTAATACATTAGATATGTTAAATATAAATGGAGAAAATATATTAAGGGAAGAGTTGAAATTAATATTTAATATATATATTAGATATATTAAAGGAAAAATATATTTATTTATTTGATACAATTAAATATTAAATCAGTTAATGTATTTTAATACATTAAATAAAAATATATTTGAAATTTGAATAAGATTCAAATTAGTTAAATATATATTAGGATGTCTTGTAATATCTAAATATGATTTGTATAAGGTATAATATCCTAATATAATAAATATGCAAATATTTTCCGAGAGTCCCTATAAATAGGACCCTCGGGTTGAGCCAAAGAATGAAATTACATCTCTAGAGAATTCTCGAAACTCTTCTTCTCCAATTCCTTTGGGATTTTATTTCAAGAAGCTCCCACAAACCTTGACCTTGTGTTCGAGTCATAGCAAGGAAGATCTCGTGGAATGTTGGAAAGCTTTTGCATAGTTGGAATGAGTCTTGCAACCTAGGGTTTCTACGGTTCTTACTCTTCTATTTATTGCTTTGTTTTAATTCTTAATAAAAATCAAAATGGTTCCCAATGCTTCAACGGATGAGGAGTTCATTGCCTTCAGATATAGTCACCATCCAACTAGCTGACAGGTCCATCACTTATCCAAAAGAAAAGATTTATGGCATTTTAATTTGAGTGGATAAATTCATATTTTAAGCAAATTTTATCATTTTAGATAATGAAGCAGACCATGATGTGCAAATTATCCTAGGGAGACGAATTTTAAGAACAAACAAAACATTATAAATGTCTACTAACATTACAAATGAGTGACCATAAAGTTGAATTTAATATCAATGACGTCTAAGATATCAAGAAGAGGCAAATAAATGCTCATTAATTTATGAGCGTATAGAGAAACACAAGAGGAATGGGATAGTTGGGAAAGTGAGGAAAAGAAGACAATAACCTGAGTAATTTCAAACTTGAATGATTCTAAACATGCAACCTAAACTGTCTCATTTACAAAAATAATATACATCGCTCTGGTATAGCCTTAAAATGAAACACTTACCCTCCCTGAGGTATTTTAAGAGTTTATAATCTTCCTACTTTAGGACCATAATTGACCGGTATGTAAATGTAACCTAAAAGAAAATAAAAAGTTTAAAACTTAAAATATATTAATGAAATACTATAAATCTAGTTTTCAATTATTCATCATAAATTTATAACCATAAGAATAAATGAAACCTCCTTTGAAGTATCTTGAATCTTTTGTTGCATAAACGAACTTTGTTTCTTCTTAATGTGAAATTAATATTGTATGATTGAGATGTCTTGGTTCATATCATTCTCCCCTCCTTTAAGAAGATTCAATCTTTGCATGAAATATTGTTGCAAAAATAAGTGAAGAAAACACAAAGGATCTCACAACACTCTCTCACATGTTTACATTCAAGTAGTTTAAGTTGCTCATGTATGCACTTTTGAGAAAACACTCTTAATTCTCAATATCACCTCCCAAAATTTGATGGGGAGAAGCCGAGTCAATTTACAATTTAATAAGTAGTAGCACGCTTTGAATACAAGGAAACAAACTATAGATTTGAAAATTTCATAAATCAAAGAATATTTAGATCATATGAAATGGATGGCAAGGAAATTTCAAGGATTTAAACTTTTCGTAAGGAAATGTTGGAATAGATTTAACTTCCCTAAGATATAAATGTTTTGCACTTAGATGGATTCAAAATTAAGGTGGTAAACCAGTGAAGTTACGATCTCATTCAATATGCAAACGAGAGTATTAATAGCAAAGAACAAAGAAAATTAAATACCTTTTGCCAAAATTAAGAATAATGGATTAACTTTTAAAAGAGTTATAATTTAAAACCTATCGAAGTTATAATTAATATGAAATTAATTGTTGGAAAATTTAATGGGCAAGTTGTAACTATCCATATTTTAATGCATAACATCCACAAACTTTTCAAAGTGTAATATCCAAGATTAAATGTTAAAATAGTAAATTAATACACAAATATCATATTAAACATACATTCGGTGGAAAAGACAATTGATCAAAACAAGAACCCATATTCTTGGGTATACCAATTTTTTTTTTTTTTTAAAAAGTACGTACACTTTAAACGCTCAAGAAAGTTGAATTAGGAAATCTGAAAGAAGACAAAGTTGCAGCTTAGATGATGATATACAAAAATATCAAATGATAAGGAATCAACCCAAAGAAAGCTCTAATACCAAATGATATGAAATCGACCTATGGAAAAGCTCTGATCCAAATGATAAGGAATTATTACAAGAAAAGTAAGATTCGAATTACTTTCTTGATTAATTATCTTAAAGTAAGAACTTGATTGAGATGTCTTTAATTCTTATAAGAAAGGTTTCCAAAAAGAAGGCTAGCCATCAAGAAGGAAAAAAAAGAAATGAAAAGGAAAAACAGAGGGAGTTGATGTTATAAAAACTAGGGAGGAGGAGAAAGAAATACCCTAATTTTGTTGTTGATGACAAAAGAAGGAAAAAAAACGACTAAAAAGAATAGATTAAAGCAAGGAGAGGGACGAGAGAACTCAAAAGAAGAGAACTTCAATTAAAGACAATAAGAAGCTTGATATCTCTCTAATCCCTTATTCTCTTTTCTTATTCTATTATTTTTTGTATCTTAATTTCTCTTTTCTTATTCTATTATTTTTTGTATGATTAAGATATTGATTCCACTTTGTAAATCAATTTGTACGGAGAGATAAACCTTATAGGTGAAGCAACAGAGTTTTATGTTGTTAAAGCATGTTGACATTTGATTTAGTCTATTAAAGAGTAGTGAAGTAATCTACATGTTTGTCGTATAAACCATTTGGTGAAAAAGCTGATAGACAATCGATATTTTCGACACTATTATGTGGAATGTTCAAGATGGATTATTTTGACATGTACGATTAATAACCGACTCCCAAACATACCTTTGTTGTCAGCAATCATTTTTACTTGTTTTATGTCGGGGTACCATTGTTTGCGCATTAGGGTAGTTCCGAAAGGCGAATTTTCTTTCTTAGTATCTTAATATTTCCATAGTGTTAAGGATATTTAGTAATAAATTATAGTTTACCATATATATTATATTTGATATTTTATTATAAGGCAAATATTAGATATTTGCATTATTGGCATGTGTATCTTTCCATTTATTGTTATTTCCATTTATTACTATTTCCATATCCTTGTAATTTATTTGATTATAAATAAGATAATTTTTACACCATTTAAGTGTGGTGGATTAATCAAACATTCACATGGTATCAGAGCCATTTTGGTTTAGCAACCCGGATCCTTTCTTTTCAATGGCTTTTGAAATCTTCTACCGTTCTTCTCCACCACCACTGCTGTCTTTGACTCCGCAGGGGCAGTCGTCATGGCTGCCACATGCAAAGCCGATTGATTACTGTTCGGCTCCACCCTTTTGACCTCCAAATCATCCTTTGTCATACTCTGTACATACAAACTCACCTTTTCCAAACATAGCCTCTTTCATTTTCTTCCCAATTTTCCCTTCATCCTTCACAGAAACCCTAATCTTAGATCTTCATCAGCGTTCTCTTCGAAAATATACAGAATCTCAATAAGCCCATCGACCTTCTGCAGAGATTTACCTTTGGAATCTGGCCGCCGCACTAGCATCTTCGCCAACCAAGTTGCCGCCGCCCTTCTCGCCAAAATTGGCTCCTTCGCCCCAATGTGGCGACTCTTCCGACTACCCTTCTCGCCAAAATTGGCTCCTTCGCCCCAATGTGGCGACTCTTCCGACTACCCTTCTCGCCAAAATTGGCTCCTTCGCCCCAATGTGGCGACTCTTCCGACTACCCTTCTCGCCAAAATTGGCTCCTTCGCCCCAATGTGGCGACTCTTCCGACTACCCTTCTCGCCAAAATTGGCTCCTTCGCCCCAATGTGGCGACTCTTCCGACTACCCTTCTCGCCAAAATTGGCTCCTTCGCCCCAATGTGGCGACTCTTCCGACTACCCTTCTCGCCAAAATTGGCTCCTTCGCCCCAATGTGGCGACTCTTCCGGCTGCCCTTTTTGCCAAAATTGGCTCCTTCGCCCAATGTGGCGACTCTTCCGGCTTCAACATTGTCTTTGTCCCTTGCTCTAGGTTTCCCCTTCTACTTCTTGGGGTTAGACATATTCTCACCAGAGCCAAGGTAGCATCGTCGCTAAGCGACAATCCCTGTTTATGGGTTAGACATATTCTCGTCGAAGCCAAGGCAGCATCGCCGCTGAGCGGCGATCCCTCTGCAATTTTCGATGGCCAAGAAAGTGTTTCTTTACGCCTCCTCTGAACCAGGTTGTTGACATCTTCACGAAAAGTGTTTCTCAACCTCTTTGAATTTTTCAGATTCAAGCTTCACGTTCGTTCAAATCCGACGTTCAGCTTGTGGTGGGGTGTTAAGGATATTTAGTAATAAATTATAGTTTACCATATATATTATATTTGATATTTTATTATAAGGCAAATATTAGATATTTGCTGGCATGGGTATCTTTCCATTTATTGTTATTTCCATTTATTACTATTTTCATATCCTTGTAATTTATTTGATTATAAATAAGATAACTTTTACACCATTCAGGTGTGGTGGATTAATCAAACATTCACACATAGGAAATAATTTGAGGACCAAAATTTCGTAAGAAAAGATTCGATATTGTTGCATACATTAATTAAAATCGAAACCCTAGTTTTGAAATCCCATTTGGGTAGTGTAAAGCATTCGACAGAAAATCTGAGTGACGATCGATAGTTTTCAATACTATTGTGAGGAATGTTCAAGTTGGATGATTTTCGCACGTATAATCAATAATTGGCACCCAAAGCTTTTCGCTCTAAGTATCTTAAAATTTTCGTAGGAAACAGAGCCTATAACACCACATACATTAACATGAATTGAAACCCTAATATTGTCATGTAAAGCATTCGGCGAAAAAGTTAAGTGACCGTCGATATTTTTCGACAATATTATGAGGAATGTTCAAGTTTGATCACTTTTGGGCCGTGTAAAACATTCAGCTAAAAAACTAAGTTATAGTAGTTATTTTTTGACAGTATTGTGAGGAATGTTTAAGTAGGACGATTTTGACACCTATGATTAGTAATCGATACTGTAACGCCCCGTTAGGTTATATATAATAATAATAATAATAATAACAATAATAATAATAATAATAATAATAATAAAATAAAAATAATAAAATAAGCAATAAAAAAAATTAACTGACCACCCCTCCTTTAATCTCTCCACCCTACCCTAAAATACCTCCTCATCAGTCATCAATAATTCTACCAACAAAACAGAAAAAGAAAGAAAAAGGTTTTATGGGGAGAAGAAAGGCAGATAGATCTCTGGGAAGAAAGGCCATTTTATGGGGAGAAGAAAGACAAATAAATTTTCTGGGAGAAAAAAAGGAAGATAATGGAGGGATGATTATGCAGATAATTGAAGAAAGATGTCATTTTAATAGGTTAGTAGTCAGATCTACATTTTCTTTTTCTTGTATGGAAGGATATTAATATGTTGCAATTATTTAGATCTGAGTTAGAAATGATGATATCTTAACCCAAGAATCAATTAGGGGAAAAGAAATACAAAGAAAGAGGAGAAACTGGGAAAACAAATCAAACAATCAAAAGAAGGGAAGAGAAAAAAAAGAAGAAGAAAGAGAAAGAAATAGAGATTTCCAAATAAATAAAAAAAGAGAGATAGGGTGAGAGAGAGAAAGATTTAGAAACAACTCGATAGAAATTTTAGTAAATAACAGAGCACAGAAAATCTGGTAATTAGAGGTTGTAAATAACAGAGCACATAAAATCTACTGTAAATAAGAGAGCACATAAAATCTGCTCATTAGACTGTTAAAGAATTAGATATGAAAATAGAATTAGAAAAAGAATTAGAATTAAAAGGAAAAAAATGGAAGAGGGGAAGATTTTAAGAAGAAAAGAAAATTAAATCAATCTAAGATGTTCAGTTAATTGCTTGGATTGAAAATAGTCCATATAATAGGCCAGAATTAAAAAAAAAAGATGATTCCAGATATTATTAGGAAAGAAAAGAAAATTAAAATGATATTTTTAGAAAAGAAAAGAAAAAATTCAAAATCCTTTATGTAATTAATTAGAATCAGATCTCCACCTACATTACCCAGTTATTTAGATTTTAATGTTAGAAATCATGTAAGATCTTTTTAGAATTAGATCTCCCCTTCATTTACTAAACTGTTAGAATAAAATAGGGAAGAAAAGAGTTAAACAGAGAATAAAAGAATTAAACAAGAGGTTTGGAAAGCAAAAAAGAAAAGAAGAAAATAAAGAGGTAAAGAAAATTATATATATTTAACTAATTAAATACAGAAAAGAAAAGAGAGACAGTGGAGGAGGAAAATGGAAGATTTGGTGAACACAAACAAATTTACCGAGTAAATACATAGAGTAAAAGAAGGATAAAAAAATATATATATATATATATATATATATATATATATATATATATATATATATATATATATATTCAATACTCATGAAGTCTCTAATGCTCACATGGAGTTTAACACTTGGACTATTGTAAAATTTAGAGAATTGAAATTGATGTCATGGTTCATATAGGTTGGCTTGGATACAAAGAACAAAACCGTATTTAATAAATTGGTGATACCAGTCTAAGCTAATCAGGTAAGTGGTCTTACTATAGGATAGGCTAAAAATTGTATGAGTTATGATGATGTATGAACTATGTCGTACGATGCGGTGTATGACTTATAATGAGATTGAGTTATGATGATGTGTGGGTTACGATACTTGATGATGTGTGGGTTACGATACTTGATGATGTGCTCAGTACATATATATTTTGATGAATGTCGTACTTGATATGTATGATGCACTTTGTGGCAATATGATGAGTATGATGATTGCGTGACGTTTACCTTAATATGATGATGTTTTCCATATTGAGCATGCTAGATGATGATGAGTGCCATATTGCATCATGTCGTTAGATCGACGTAGGACACAACCCTAAGAGCATGAAAATGATATTAATATAAATATCCACGATATGCGTTACCTAGAGTAACAAAGAGATGAGACTAGAGGGTTGTGTCAGAAGAGACATTACGATGGATTTAGAGGGACCTCATGCATTTTGTATGTTCATAAGCATAGGGCTACTTCCCCTAGAGATGATGAGTGCGGACGCGCACCTTATGATGAGCGCGAATGCGCACAGGTGCGAAAGCACACAGATGAGGGTGTTCATGAGGCGCATGACACTATGGGGTTCCGCTGACCTCCGGACGTCGCTACAGATTAGCTTGACCAGAGGGTCCAGGGGGTGTGCGAGCGCCCTGGGGATTCACACTCGCACGTGTGAGTCGTGTGTAGGGAAGTACTACACATCCAATTTGTCCGAGACTGGAGGCCACCCGTAAAATGATTAGAGATAGGTCTCTAAATCATGATTGCATGTGTTTGCATTTGCATGGCCCCTATAGTGGGGCCACTTACTGAGTATTCTTTGAAATACTCAGGCCGTGTGCCACATCATTTTTCAGGTAAAGGGCAAGGTGCACATGTACGGAGGACGGCGGCATCACGAGTAGAGACTGTGGCACGTGCATAGGATAGATTCATATTTAAATTCTTAGTTTTAAGTTAGAATAGGTTGTTTTGCATCCCATTGTTTTAAATTACTTTGTATTTGTTTTTATTTTCTCTAAATTTTAGTATTTTGTATTTAAACACGCAAGACTATGGGTGTGTTTTCGAGAGAAGGAGTTGTTTTAAACGTTTTTGAAGTTTACATTATAAATGATATTCATGTAAGGGTTATATTTCCGCTTTATAGATGAGCATGAGACGTTAGCGGCGACTCTAGATATGTGGAAATTTAGGGTCGTTACAGATACCCCAAAAAAACTTTGTTGTTTGCAATCTTTTCGGCTCATTTTCTACTCGTGTATCGTTGTTGGCGCGCCAGTGGAACTACAAAAAACCACTTTTTAAAAGGAAAAGAGCCTCCACATACATGAGCTTAAAATCGAAACTCTAATTATGTTGGGTAAAGCATTCGACAAAAAACTTGAGTGACGGCCGATATTATTTAAAACTATTATTTAAAACTATTGAGAGGAATCTAAAGCATTGGGCAAAAAAATTGAGTGACTGTCCATATTTTTTTAAACCATCGAGAATAACGTAAAGCATTGGACAAAAAACTTGAGTGACTGTCCATATTTTTCTAAACTATTGAGAGGAATGTAAAGCATTGGGCAAAAAACTTGAGTGACTGTCCATATTTTTTTAAACTATTTAGAGGAATGTTGAAGTTGGATAATTTTGACTTATATGCTTAGCAACGGATACCCATAAATAGCTTTGCTATGGACAATCTTTTCGACTCAATTTTCCTAACTAAACTATTATCTGGGTGTTAGGGCTAAGAAAAGCCACTATTCATTCCTAGTATCTTAAGATTTCCATAAGAAACAATTTGAGGATCTAAATTGCGAAGGAAAAGAGTCGATAGATTCGAATACATAAACTTAAAAATTAAAATCGTAATGGCACGCGAAAAAACTGAGTAACAATTGATATTTTTTGACATTTTGATGAGAAATGTACCAGTGTTATGATTTTGACACAAACGATAAGTAACCAAATAAGATTTTTGTTACTAGATCCCATATACAATTATTAGATTTTTGTTAGCATTTTAGTTATACAAAATAAGGTCACATCCCATATACAATTATTAGATTTTTGTTAGCATTTTAGTTATACCAAATAAGGTTATAAGGTTAGATTCAATAAAATTTTAGGTGGCAGATCTATAAACTAAAATTGGTATCTGTTTACACAATTTAAAAACTTATTTACAGAATGAAAAAAAAANTTGTATGACATGAAATACGGTAAATTGCATGAAACATAATGTAACGACCCGAAAAAAGAAANTGAAAAAAAAAATAGAGGGAGGGAGATTGAGGAAAGATTTGTTAAACAGTATTTAACAATAGAAGGAAATATCAGAGGGTAGTGAGCTCCTCTAGCTCCTTCAAATTTTGTCTGAAAACACGAGAATTCTTATAAGAGGGTNGAGAAGAATTGGGGATCAAGCAGATTTAATAGAAATGAAAAGAGATGGAAAAGTAATCGGTAAATTAGATCTCTCTTTTTATCTTTTGACATAGATAGAAAATTTATCTTAGATCTCCTTCTCAATTATTTAGATTTTTGGATATGTGATCGAAAATCAAAATGGATTGAAAATGGTTTTGTGAATTGCATCTAAATTGAATCATCATTTTTAGGAAAGAAAAGAAAATCATAATTGATGGATGCATAGGCATTTTTACTAAGAAAAATTAATATAGATTGAAAAATGACTTCTGGACTCGGATAGTAATTTGGGAGAGAGGAGAAAACAGAATAGATTGAAAATAGGTGATGGTAGTTTTCAGGAAAAAGAAGAAAACATTATAGATTGAAAACGGAAAGAGAAGAAAATAGAATAGAAAATGGATTAAGTTAATGAGAGTAGTTTTTAGGGAAGAAGAAAATAAAAAATAAAAAAAAATTGAAAATGGCTTATGTCATACTCGCGAGGATAAAAAACAGAATTGATTGAATATTATTTTATAATTGCATAGTCATTCATATAAAAGAAAAAGAAGGCAGAGAGAAGAGAAACAAAAGTGGTACAAGAAACAAAAGTGGTACAAGAGAGAGAGGAAAATGGAAGATGTGAAAAATTATTATTATTTGTACCAAGA
>NC_036651.1:5200207-5201401 GCF_002806865.2 Cucurbita pepo subsp. pepo | reverse complement strand
ATTGCATGTGATTGTTGCATTTAACCCCAATAGTGGGGTCACTTACTGAGTATTTCTTTAAATACTCAAGCCATGTGCTACTACATTTTTCAGGTTAAGGCAAGGCATTCCTGTACGGCTGACGACGGCATCGCAACTCGAGATCATGACACATGCATAGGATAGTGGTATTTATTTTCTTAGACTTAGGATAGAATAGGATGTTTTAAACTTAAACGCTTATTTATTTTATTTCGGGTCTTTTGTTGTGTCGTTTTAAAGATGTTTTCGAAACACGTAAGTCCATGGCTGTGTTTTAAGTTAAAGGTTATGTCTTATGAAATTTAAATGAAGTCTTCCGCATTCAATGTTTATGGTACGTATACAGTAGTGACCTTAAATTAAGTAGAAAATTTTGGGTCGTTACAGTTGGTATCAAAGCTCTAGGTTATAGATCTTGTAGACTAGGCTACGATGTAGGCTTGACATGTTCCATGGTCCCACCGTTGATGCCCCGTCTCCGTCAGGTATGTCTTGCTTAAGATAAAAAAATGAAATGTCGTTGATTGTGTATGTTGTTATTGCTTGGTCATTATAAATTATAACTCATAATTGGACTTTTACACCATTGATTGTATTATAATTTACTGCATTATTGTTGCCTTAATTCTATATTTATTAGAATGTAGAATATTTTATGTTTTACCTTGCATAGAATGTGAATGTAAATTATTGTATTGATGATGTTTTGACTTACTGAGGTTGTTATTGTGAATAAGTAGCTATAGTTTTAGTAAGCTACTAAATGTTAGTGTATGCGTGAAAATGATTTTGCTAAGCAAGATCATATGTTTTAGTTAGACATCTTGAACATAGATAAACTACACAGTCTTATGACCATAGATTTGGGGAGAACTATAACAATGTATACGAAAGACTAAGTAGTTTTAGATGAAATAAAATGACCTAAGAAGCTTGATAGATGTCAATATCCTATAATATACTATAGATATTAAAAGTGGTAGTGTCTAAAAGAGAATTTTATAACTTTGAAGTATGTAAAGATGAAATTAAAGTATAAGAAAAAAAAATTGATTTAAGACCATAAAAGTTTAAAACATGTATACTTAAATTGATTGGTGAATGACATAAGTACCTTGGAAGTATTGAGATGTAGAAAACTTTCCTGCCTTAATACGAGCTGAAAGTTAAAAA
>NC_036651.1:5197198-5198309 GCF_002806865.2 Cucurbita pepo subsp. pepo | reverse complement strand
TATTCTTATATAGATCGAGTTGAATACTTTATTTTGTAATGTGTTAGTAGATTATTAAATTTCAATTATATTTTTGTTATAGCATAAGATTAAAAAGTATAAATATAGCTTATTAAAAATGAATGATAGCATAAAATATAGTATAAATATAGCTCATTAAAAATGAATGATAGCTTAATATTTTAGTTATGTTTACATATTTATAACTTTAACAAAAATGCTATAAAATGTTTTCATATCATTGCATATAAGCTATATTTAGGTACTATATTATAACATTTATTATAGCTATACAAAAATGCTATAAAAAGTTTCAGACTTTTAATAACAGGGGCTGTCACGACGTACGAAAAATGCTATAAAAGGCCTATGATAGCATTTTTCGGAAGCTATCTAATCCAATATTTGTTGTAGTGGCTATAGATAGATTGTGATATTTAAATATTGCTTAAATAAAATATTGTTTCCTAATAGATAAGATATTGGAATATATTATTTCGCAAAATATTCTTACAAAATCCTTATAAATAAGACTCTTGTATTAAGCCAAAAATATGGTTTTTACACAATCTCTGTTAGAATTCTTCTATTATTCTAAAAGGTTCTCACAAGCCAATTTACGGGTGTTAGAGTCATAGCACGGAAGATTTTGTGGAAGAGCTTCATTGTTAAAATCGAAAATCGTAATCTACGATTTCTACAAAGGTATGAGTTATTGCTTTCATATTTATTGGTTACGTTTTAATTCCTATTAAAAATCAAACGGTTCTCCATGCTTCCGCCACGTGGATGAAGAGTTCTTGAACAAAAAAGTAGCAAGGTGGGTATTCTGTTTCAAATAATATATTGCAAAATTTATTGTTTTGGCATATTGGTATGACGTTAGATTTACAGCTTTATTAGACAAATCTATACTCATATGGGTTAGGCCTATTGTAAATTGAAAAAACGGCGGCCGCAACTACGTTGCGGAGTTCATCAATTTGTTGTAAATTTTAGGGTTTAAAATGTGGAATTGTTCCAAAAAGGAAAAGATCTTGAACCCTAATTTTTTTGTTTCATTTGGAACAGTTACAAAAATGAAAGATCTTGAATCCTAATTTTTATTATA
>NC_036651.1:5188655-5190956 GCF_002806865.2 Cucurbita pepo subsp. pepo | reverse complement strand
AAAAAAAAAAAAAAAAAACAGAAATAGAAAGAAAAATAACAGAAATAGAAAGAAAATATTTTTCTAGAGGAAAAAAAAGCAAAGGAAGAGAGATGTATTTCAAAAGGTTAGTAGTTAGATTTACCTTTTCCTTCCTAAATTATTAGATCTGAGTTAGAAATTTAGAAAATGATCTGTAATAGCCGAAAATTAAATAAAGAAATAAACAAATAAAAAAAAGTTAAAATAATAATAATAATTAATTAATTAAAATTGGAATTTAAAAAAAAAAATCATTCTCCACCTCTCTCCACTAACTGTTGGTCCCTTCCACAATTATCTCTCCTCGACCCATCCCAGCCAAAAAAACGGTTCGTCCCTTCCCACAATTATCTCTCCTCTACCCATCCCAGCCAAAAAAAGAAAGAAACAGAAAAACAACAATAGTCAGATCTGAGAAGAAGTCTAAATCTGAGAAGTACAATGGCTATTGCAGATTTAGAGATTTGATTTCTTTTTCCTTCATACTTATGGCGATAAGAAATTAATTTAGGATCAAATCTTCTCTCCTATCTTTAATAGTGTGTAATAATCAGATCCCATATACAATTATTAGATTTTTGTTAGCATTTTAATTATACAAAATAAGGTTATAAGTTAGATTCAATAAAATTTTAGGTGGCAAATCTATAAACTAAAAGATTGTAATATCTGTTTAGACAATTGAAAAACCTATTTACAGAATGAAAAGATAGTTATGGTGATAAGAAATTAATTTAGGATCAAATCTTCTTTCCTATCTTTAACCGTCTGGAATAATCAGATCTCATATACAATTATTAGATTTTTGTTAGCATTTTAATTATACAAAATAAGCTTGTTAGATTCAATAAAATTTTAGGTGGCAAATCTATAAACTAAAAGATCCATGTACTTAAAATTGGTCAGTAATATCTGTTTACACAATTGAAAAACCTATTTAGAAAAAGATGAGAGAGAGAGGGAGAATATCTGTTTACACAATTGAAAAACCTATTTACAGAATGAAAAAGATGAGAGAGAGGGAGATTGAGGAAAGATTTGTTAAACATATTTAACAATAAAAGTAAATATTAGACGGCAGTGAGCTCCTTTCAATTTTAAAACCTATTTACCAAATGAAAAAGATGAGAGAGAGAGGAAGAGTAAGGAAAGATTTGTTAAACCGTATTTAACAATAATAGAAAATATCAGACGCCACAATGAAAAAGATGAGAGAGAGGGGGAGTAAGGAAAGATTTGTTAAAAGTATTTAACAATAATAGTAAATATAAGACGGCAGTGAGCTCCTTCCAATTTTAAAACTTATTTATAGAATGAAAAAGATGAGAGAGAGAGGGAGAGTAAGGAAAGATTTGTTAAACAGTATTTAACAATTAGAAAATATCAGACCGCGCTCCTCTCAATTTTGTGTAACAGAAAACCTTCCGAATTTATTAGAGGACAGTGAGCTTCTTTAAATTTTGTCCAACAAAAAAAATCAGAACTTTAAGATGGCCGAGGTAAATTAGAGTAATAATGGTATAGAGATAAAACTTACATTTTTCGACATTTTTCATTTCTATTTCATTTTTGCGTGGGTTGAAGAGAGATGGTTGGATAAAATAACTGGGAGAGATGAGAGAATAATTATTTTTATTTCCTTATTTATTGATTTATTATTATTATTATTATTATTTTTTTTTTACATAATAATAATTTTTTGTTCTTTATAATAATTTTTATTTATTTATTATTATTATTATTATTATTATTTTGCTGTTACAACTCACTGAGCTCACAACTCGTCATTTGCCCTGCACCCAGGAGGTACTAAGATGTACCAAGATTTAAAACAACACTTCTGGTGGAAGAGTATGGAGAGGGACATAGCCGAGTTTGTGAGCAAGTGCTTAGTTTGTCAACAAGTGAAAGCTCCTAGATAAAAGGCGGTGGGGTTGATGCAGCCTCTAAGCATACTAGAGTGGAAGTGGGGAAATATAGCAATGGACTTCATAGTAGGATTACCCAAAACGCACAAAGCATATACGGTAATCTGGGTAGTTGTCGATAGGTTGATCAAGTCGGCACACTTCCTACCTAGAAAAGCTACATATACAGTTGACAATTGGGCACAACTGTATGTGAAAGAAATAGTAAGACTACATGGAGTCCCAGTGTCTATAGTGTCGAATCAGGATTCACGTTTTACGTCAGCGTTTTGGCGCGGACATAAAAAAAGCACTGGGTACCCGCCTCGACTTTAGTACCGCCTTTCACCCCCAAACAGATGGACAAACGGAG
>NC_036651.1:5184888-5187137 GCF_002806865.2 Cucurbita pepo subsp. pepo | reverse complement strand
ACTTTAATTATGCATATGATGTATGTTTTAAATTAATTATGCATAATGTATGTTTTAATTTAATTATGCATATGATGTATATTTTAAATCTTGAAGAACAAGATATGTCTTGGATTTAAATGATTGTAATTTGATTTATTTCCAATTTTTAGGGTATGCCAGATATGTCGGTCAATTTTGCTATATTTTTTAATTTAATTATGTATATGATGTATGTTTTAAATTAATTAACTGAATCCATAAAGTATGTCATTTAGGTTAAAATTCCATCGTACATAATCATGCATTTTAATTATTTTTTTTGAATATGAATGTTATATTTGGAAAATTCTGATTAGATTGTTTCTTAATAGGTTCATGATTTCCTAATTAACATGTATTTTCCATATATATTTGAGTATAATTGTTATGCTTGGAAACCAATTAGAAAAATTANCTTTTCCATATATATTTAAACAAATGGAATGGGATCAGCGGAGATACGGTATTTTCTTCATCCTTAAGTAAGGAATTACAAAAGAAATTCTTTCAACAAGGATTGGTCAACGAAATCAGAACCAGAGACTGAATCTTGATATNTAAATTAGGATCAGAGTATATTCTAATAAGATTAGAATTTTGAGTAGTCTATTCGATATGATTTTAAAGGGTTTAAAATTCTACAATTTTAAGATTATTAAATAAGTGAATTGGTTTTTAATAGGATTAAAGACAATTTAGTTCACGTATGTTCATTAATTTAATAATTAATAGTGAATTAAAGATTAATGAATCTCAAATAAAATTGATTATAAGGGAACTCTGTCTAAGGAAGGTTATGGCTAGGCCGAAGTATTTAAAATGAAACACCTCTGCCTGATTAGTTTTTTAGTCAACNGTTATGGCTAGGCGGAAGTATTTAAAATGAAACACCTCTGCCTGGGGACTATTGACATTGGAGTTGAATTAGTCAAAAAAAAAATTTAATTTCATTAAGCACGATTTACTGATTAGTTNGAAGGTTATGGCTAGGCCGAAGTATTTAAAATGAAACACCTCTGCCTGATTAGTTTTTTAGTCAACAAAAAATTTAATTTCATTAAGCACGATTTACTGATTAGTTTTTTAGTAGTTTAAAAACTTGGCAATTCACATTAAAAACAATCCAACCAACATAAGTGTTATGAAATGGTAGATTGGAAACTTAGATAGCCTAATTTGTTGAGTAATAGAAAACCCTATTTCAAAATATTTAGTGGGAGAAGGACGTCTGTGTCAACATATTCTATGGTCTCCATCATTGGTTCATAACGTGAGATCCATGCGGGGCCTCGTGGCGGCTTTGGGACCGTCCCCCTACGGAAGGCGTTTGCATGCATCAATATCAAGTCGAACTCTTGAGAAGGATAAGATAGTAATTTTATTTCCAATACATGACCTACCCTGCGGCGATACTTGTTGGGATAAAATTACAAGATCTAAAATGATGGGTTACATTTACAAAGAGATCATTGAGGTTGTTAATGATGTTCTTGACCACCAAACTAATGGTAACTAAATATTATAGGAATAAAAGTTATTTTGGTATAATATTTAGTTGAGATTGTCTCAGTTTAGTGAAGGAACGCTTGACCACCCTAGGGCAGCACTTGTTCTCATTCATTAAAGTACCATAGCATTATATGAATTATTTATAGGGGTCATTTTTATAAAATGTTTGTCAAGTTGTTTATTTTATGCTGGAATTGATTGGATAATGTTTCACATATTTATGAATGTATTTATTATTTTCAGTATTATGGCGAGTTCATTAATCTCAATAATGGCCGGTGAAAAGTTGATGGGTGAAAACTATAAAACTTGGAAAAATAACATTAACACTATATTAGTGGTGGATGATGTGAAGTTCGTTCTGACTGAGGAATGTCCTCAAGAACCTGCTGCCAATGCCGCACGAAATGTTCGTGATGCATATGATCGTTGGATCAGGAGCAACGAAAAGGTAAGAGTCTATATTTTGACCAGCATAACTGATGTTTTGGCCAAGAAGCTAGAGGGCATAACTACATCTGAGATGATGGAGGCACTGCATAGAATGTTTGGACAACCTTTCGATCAAATTAAGCATGATGCTCTCAAGCACATTTATAATGCACCCATGAAAGAAGGAACATCAGTGCGGGAACATGTTCTCCAAATGATTGTTCACTTTAATGTTGCTAAAATGAATGGTGCTATCATAGACGAATCCAGTCAAGTTAGTTTTATTC
>NC_036651.1:5178309-5181700 GCF_002806865.2 Cucurbita pepo subsp. pepo | reverse complement strand
TACATATACAGTTGACAATTGGGCACAACTGTATGTGAAAGAAATAGTAAGACTACATGGAGTCCTAGTGTCTATAGTGTCGAATCAGGATTCACGTTTTACGTCAGCGTTTTGGCGCGGACATAAAAAAAGCACTGGGTACCCGCCTCGACTTTAGTACCGCCTTTCACCCCCAAACAGATGGACAAACAGAGTGTTTAAACCAAATTCTAGAGGACATGTTACGCGCTTGCGTACTAGATTTTAAGGGAAGTTGGGATTCCATACTCCACCTCATGGAATTCTCGTATAATAACAACTTCCAAGCCACTATTGGTATGACACCGTTTGAGGCCTTGTATGGGAAACGGTGTAGGTCCCCACTATGTTGGGACGAAGTAGACGAAAGAGAGTTAGTAGGACCCGAGCTGGTTCGACTCACCAATGAGGCTGTTCAGAAAAATTCGAGCGAGGATGCGTATCGCTAAAAATCGACAGAAAAGCTACGCCGATTGAAGCCTAACGGGGGAGTAAGATTCGGATTACCTTGTTGATTGAATATCTCAAACCAAGAACATTGTTTGAGATTCGAATTACTCCACAAGCAAGATTGATCATGTCTAGCTTGAATGATTCTTGTTGATCAAATATCTCACGCAAGAACACTTGTTTGAGATTCGAATCACTCCTCATGCAAAATTGATCATGTCGAGCTTGAATGATTCTACATGAACCCTAAACTACATAGAACTGCAAAAAAACTTAGCCATTGGCGGAAAGAAAGCACAAATGCTCCTTTTACTATATTTTCAAGTCTACTTCAAAATACAACATACATGACTTTATATAGCCTCAAAATGAAACTATTAAAGGCATTCGAAGAGTTGTAACATTCATACTTAATGACCATAATTAACCATGATGTAATGGTAACCTAAAGTAAATAAAAAGTCTTAACATACATTAATGAAATACAATAACTCCAAATTACTCTAAATTTTAATCCACCCAAAATTTATAACATGAAACTTCATTCTTCCATGAATTGAAATATCTTTTGATAATTTGAACAATATTTTCTTCACATCTTCATTGAAGTATATTGTATAATTGATGTCACGTGGTTCATATCAACAGGGGTGTATATATAAACTTAAAAGTGAAACCCTAATTTGATCATGTAAAGCATTCTAGGAAAAAAAATTGGGTGACGGATGATAATTTTAACATTATTGTCACGAATACTGATTTTGCACTTATGATTTGTAATCGACACCTAAAAATAGCTTCGTTATCTGCAATATTTTTAGCTCGCTTTTAGTCGGGGTACCATTGTCCGAGCGCCAGGATAGTTTCGAAAAGCCACTTTCTGTTCTTGGTATGTTCTTGGTATCATAATATTTCTATAGGAAGCAGTACTAGGACTTAAATTTCGAATAAAAAGAGGCTATAGCTCCACATATATTAACTTAGAATCGAAACTCTAATTGGGTTGTGTAAAGCATTCAGCAACGGACAACCATAAAAAGCTGAGTGATAGTCGCTATTTTTTCACACTATTGTCAGGAATCTTCACATTGGATGATTTTGAAACGCATGATGAGTAATCGACACCCAAAAAAGATTTCGCTCTTGCCAATCTCTTTGGCTCGCTTTTCGCCGAGGTACCATTGTTCGCGCGTTAGGAATATTCTAAAAAGCCACTTTCCATTCTATGTATCTTAATATTTCCACAGGAAACAATACTAGGACCTAAATTTCGAATAAAAATAAAAAGCCTATAGTGCCGCTTATATGAACTAAGAACCAAAATCCTAATAGAGTCGCGTAAATTATTCGGCGAAAAAACTAAGTGATAATCAATATTTTTTTATACTATTGTGAGGAATGTTCAAGTTGGATGATTCTGACACATACATTCAGCAACCAACACTACAACAAATAATAGATATGATAGCTTACGAAAAATGCTATTGTAAACTTTTAATAGCGTTTTTCGTACGTCGTGACAGCCCATGTTATTAAAAGTCTAAGACTTTTTATAGCATTTTTTTTATAGCTATAATGGATACTATAATAGATTATGAAGCTATAGCTTATATAAGTTGTTATGAAAACCTTTTATAGCACTTTTTTAGAGCTATAATATGTTTAAATATGCTTCCTTTTAATTTATAATAACATTTTTTTTTAATGTTATAATATAATATTTAAAACTTTAATCCTATGTTATAATAATACTATTTAATCTTTAGGCTCAACAATATTTTCTTTAATATAATCCAACTCAAGAGATATTATAATGTATTTACAGTATATTCAATTAATTAGTGTATTCAATTAATTAGATGTACATAAGTTTTAAGAAACAGAAACACATTACTAAAATCTACAAAAGAATAGAGACAATAACAGTGTCCAAGCTCTGTTCATCCAACTCTTTTAACACGTTGAGCAGTCGATTCATCCAACTCTTTTAACATGTTGAGCAGTCGATTTCTTACTAGTGCATTATCTTCTTAGGAGCAAGCTACCTTTCTTAAGTATCTGTTATTTGAGTAGGCATAATATCCCAACTTTACCATAAAAAATATTGTTTCCAGCAGCACGTTCACTCTCTTTTATCGCTTTGTTCCTCCTGTATCCTCTGTACACAATCAATAATGAAGATATCAACATTGCTTTCATGTACCTCTTGGACTTAGCTTGATTTGTTAAGAGAAGAAAATCATAATTGCATTCATCCATCATAACCTCCACAAAACACACTTTTGTTATCCATTAGCAAGTGAAATGAGAAGAATGAAACATAAATTAAGTATTCCATTTGATTATTACGAATATTGGAACAATATTAACAATATTTCAGAATACTGCAAAAACCAACACCTACATTTTCTTAATCAAGAGGAGTAAGACAGATAAATAGTTAAAAACTATAACAAAAAAAATAATAAATGGATAAATAGTTAAAAACTATAACAAAAAAAATAAAAATTGAAAATTGAATTTTCTGGTAATGTCCGAACAAATATGGAGTATTAGTTAGATTTTTCCAATGAAATAACATCTTGAATTGTAGCATCTCATACAATCACCTTTAGATGCCAATCCTTCTCTCTTGATTGAGATCAACTCAAGAAGGTCAAAGTAAAACAACAGAGCATGAGCATGGCCTTCAAGGATGCCAGAGTAAATACAATCTAAACAGTTTTCCTCCTTGATTTTCTAACAACCATTTGTACGACCATGTTTAGATGTAACATCGTATACAGAAATGTTGCTTAAACTTTATATAAATGGTATGTTGTAATTTGCTTATAGAAAAATAAAATTTGACAGGGTTNCATGTTTAGATGTAACATCGTATACAGAAATGTTGCTTAAACTTTATATAAATGGTATGTTGTAA
>NC_036651.1:5176215-5177309 GCF_002806865.2 Cucurbita pepo subsp. pepo | reverse complement strand
TTTTTAAACTATCCAGTATTGTTTTATTACATTAGTTGTTTGGCAACACTTTTTAATTCATTTACTATTTTCATCTCAATTAATAAATTTTATTTAATAAATTTTTAATATTTTTGTAGTAGTAAAAAGTATTAGATGAACACGACTCTCCACAATAGTATGATATTATCCACTTTGAGCATAAGCTTGCGTGACTTTGCTTTTAGCTTTCCTAAAAGACCTCATATCAATGAAGATAGTATTCCTTAATTATAAACTCATGATCATTCCCTAAATTAGTCGATGGTATTTGCTACTCGGATAACCATAGTAATTTGCTACTCGAATAACCATAGTAATTCTAGAGTTAATACGTGCAACAAACCCCGACTTCCAGAAGGGATGCATTTATTAGATAAAAGGTCGATGCGGGCTTTGCCCCTTGCTCTGACACCACCCAAAGCAAAGTCATGAGATCTTATGCTCAAAGTAGACAATATCATACCATTGTGGAGAGTCGTGTTCATCTAACACTTTTTACTAGTACAAAACTATTAAAAATTCATTAAATAAATTTTATTAATTGAGTTGAAAATAGTTAATAATTGGAGGAAACAACTCCATTTTAGTCTAAAAAGAGCTAATTTTAACATTTTTTAGAATTTAAAGGTATTATTAAAAAATTTGAAAGTGGAATTACGAGTATTATTAATAATTATTGGATATAAAATACAAGTTGAATATCATATAGATTTTTAAAATTTTTGTAAGCTCAACCCATAGAACCTAAGAACATAGAGATTTTTGGATGGAGGAGAGAAATATATATGAGGTGGGTAGAGAGGAGATTCCTTTCTTGACAACCATTATTATTTTCTGTCCCCCGTCGTATAAAATGCCTCCAAACATTCAATCAAAACAAACATTTATTGGAAGAAGAATCATGGGTTGGCAATACGTGTAAATGTTTTCAAGGAACCCAATTCCTTTTCGAATCTCCATGCAATTCCTTGCCTTTCCTTGCCCAAAAGGCCTCGTCTTCTCTTAACTTTTAGAATTTTGGTCATTACATTTAAAATGCCATCTCCAAAGATGCAAACTCAACACACAAAATG
>NC_036651.1:5161363-5163863 GCF_002806865.2 Cucurbita pepo subsp. pepo | reverse complement strand
AAGAACCCATCGTCTTCCCTGTCAAACACAAAGGTCACAGCAGTTGTCAACTGCTGCAACCCATTTGGGCAGAACCATGCCATGCCCTCCACCATCAATGATCTCTGCCAGTGACTGCATTGATGGACCAAGTTGGTTGATTTGAAATTGTTGCAGTCCCCTTGACAACATGCTAGATACCTCAGAACTCGAGAGACTAAAGCCCCTCCCCTTGCCTTCATTTGGGGAGTTCAAAGCTCCACTTTCTGATTGAAGAACCACAGAACATTGGGAAGAACCAGTTGAATCAGAAAGGTTGATGTCTTCAAATTTCTTTGGTTCCATTGAGGCTTTCCCATTTTTCAGAGCCTTTGTGTTCAAGAAACGGCCACCAGATCCCCGTGGACGACGCATTGCGTGAAGATGACGCGATTCGTGCATATATGGCTGTAAGACAGATATGCAATCTATATCAGCAGGAGTAATGTGGATATATAGTTCTGCACAGGACAAAGAAAAATATTTGGACTGGCGGATGTTACTGTGGCATATAAAAGCATAACAACACAAAATTCTCATAGCCCTCAGCTGGTAAACAGAAATCAAGATGTTCTTGGAAATTACTCTTTAGACAGACATCTGTATCAGGTAGACTTCTAGTCATGCCAGCAACAAAATATACCGACAGCTACCCATTCACATACTTTGATGCACATATCTTCTAAGCATTCCCAAGAAAAAAGAGAAACCTGAGTAAGACTTACATACCTTACGAGTTTTTGCAAGTCTGTTCTCCATCATTGCCTTAGCACGGATCTTCCTGCGCCTAATGATTCCATGATACTGCTTTGCATTCACATAAATAGGTCCATCATCTGTTGTTAAGCTCATTGGCAGCATAATCCGACCCTGAATATTACAAATGGTTAAGTTTTTGATTATATTGTATTGCTTTCCACTTCCATTCTGAATTTTTGCATGCTAAGCTCACCCTATGCAGCTCTCTAACAGAGTTTCATCTTTATTTCGCAGAGAATACATGCAAGTAAAGAAAAAAGGGTATGGTTGAAGAATGGAGGGAAACATACTGGTATTTGAGGAGCATATGCTGAGAGGATGCCATAATGCTGTTCCATGTAAGGATAATTTGCACATACCTACATATTTTTTCTCAGAATCAGAGACATAATATGAACAAACAGCATTGTTTTAGAAAAGAAATCCAATTAACATTTTAGATCATACCATGGGCTGGCCAAATCCAAGCTCAAAACGATTGTGATATTCTGACAGGGGGGATTGCAGGGAAAAAATTGGTGAAGGTTTTTGTGGATCCACAGAAATCTTACAGTCACCTGCAAGGATTTTTCAACAGAAGTTTTCTCATCAGAGAAGGATAGAAACCTCACCATTGTGATAGATATTTTAACTGAGTAAGCACAAAAAAAGGGGAAAAAAGACTTTCTCGAGCTTCATACTCCTTTCTTTCCCTCTTGTTTCATAAACATTGAGATGAAACTTCTGTAAATGTTATCTCCGGTTGTGATGTAAAATATATCTTTTTTCACCATTCCCCTAGTGTATGAGACAAGTGTATGCATTTTGATTAGGGTTGTATTTTATAGCTACGATTCTATCTTATATGTCTTTTTCATTCCGTCGAAAATCGATCTTACGGTATAGATGCTTATGATCTCCCCCTCTATGTCCTGTGGTAATGATTCCTCTAGCATTACGACCTTTATCACACGATGCTGTCCATAGATCAAATTATTTCGTGGATTGGATTTTATTTGACTGTCTCTAGCTCCATTACGTGTGCTCGGAGTAAAAATTTTGTATAAATGTATCGCCATGCTATTAAGTATTTTGATTAAAGTTATCTTCTTTCCTTGGGTGAAGTAATAACTGGAAAATGATATTATGACAAAGGGAGGGTAAAATATTAGTGAAGGAAAGAGGGAGATTCAATGAAGTTGGAAACTCTTTTACTCTTGGATAGAACTCAGTATTATTTAAAGCTTGGAGATGAGCCCTCCCAGCCTAAGCAAACTCAGCTTACCAAAAGCATACCCGTCCCCCAACATCATGCTACTAAGTTACAAGTCAACTCGATCAGCTAACAATCTATGGCCCTCCTCTCTTAAACATGTTTCCTTTTATAGACAATTATTACCAGTGGAAATTCTTCATATAATCTAAAGATGTTCTAAATATGATCATGGAAATGAAAATGAATGAAAGAAACAGAAAGTTACCAGGATAGATGGAAAATGGAGCTGTGTTCAGTTTCTCAAAGCCATGAGCAGCAACCTGGAGAGCTTGTTCAGTGCCAGTGAACTCTTTCCCATTACTTCCAAGTTGTTGGATGGTGGAAGAAGCCTTCACCTGACCAAAATCCCCAAAGAACGATTGACAACCTTGCCCATAGCCACTCCACAGCCGAGCAGGAGAAGATGATAACTGTCCAAGCGAGTTGGGAACAACTCCTTCATGTTCTTTCAAATACCCAGTTTGTGGT